>NC_057811.1:43854171-44067618 GCF_018294505.1 Triticum aestivum | reverse complement strand
GCCCATTCGGGCGGCTGGGGGTTGGCCCAGTTGGGCCAGGTCCCGGGAGGGGGGGGCTTTTTTTTGTTTTTGTTCTGTTTTCTTTTCTTTTTTGTAATTTCTTTTCTTTTATTTATTTGCTTTTCTGTTTTATTTCAAATTAAACTATTTAGGCATTTTATAAAAATGTGTTTACCACACCATATTTACTTAGGCAAAATATGGCATCTCCCGAACATTTTTATTTTAATATTTGAAAACTTTTGTTATTGACATTAATTTGAATTTAAATTTTGAAACGGTTTCGAATCATCGCGAGGTTAACAATAGTAACCGTGGTGACGTGACACCATTAGCGTGGGATTACTGTAGCTTAATTATCCGGGCGTTACAGCGGCTCACCAGGGCGCCCTCACCGACAGAGCACGGACGTTACACCGACACCTTCACCAAGCCGCCCAAACACGATTTCCCTCGTTTCGACGGCACCACCCCGCGCATCTGGCTCGAGCGATGCACTTCCTATTTTGAGCTCTACCGCGTGCCAGTGCACAATTGGGTCACCACCGCCGCGCTCTACATGGAGGGCCTGGCTGCGATGTGGCTTCAGGCCTACCGACAGAAGCATACTAACATCACCTGGGCGACATTCAGAGCAGCAGTGGAAGAGGAATTCGGACCAGAGGAGTTTTAAGTACAGATGCACACATTGGTTCAGTTGAGACAGACTGGTATAGTGCAGAATATCGTCAGGAGTTCGAGACGACCATGTATCACTTGCTCTCCTTGGATCCCACATTGAGCTCCAAGTTTTTCATCTCTCAGTTCTTACTGGGCCTCAAGGACGAGCTCCGACTAGGCGTTGGGCTACAGGCACCCACCAGCATCACTCGCGCGGCAGTCTTCGCGCGCATTCAGGAGGAGGAACTAGAGAAACAGCGAGCCCCGTGCCACAGGATCATACCAGTGGGACGACCACCGCCAGCAGTCAACAACCCAGCACCTGCTCGAGCAACAATTCCTCCACGCCAAGGTGGCAATGATTTCGCTCGGGAGCGATATTGAAATAATTCCGGCGCGCTAATGGACTCTGTTTTCGTTGTGGAGATAAATACTCCAGAGAACATCAGTGCAAACGAACTGGGCAGATACTCATGATCGAGGTGGGCAACTACGGCGAAATTCTGTCAGATGACACAATACATTCTCTGCAACTGCTCGACCCACCAGCAGCTCAAGAACCAGAGTGCTGTTCGCCATATCACCATGCCGTCTCCGATGAGGAAGCACCCTCTACCATGCGTCTCCGAGCTCAAGTAGGGGATCAAGTGATGTTGTTGTTGGTCGATTCAGGCAGTACCCACAGTTTCTTCAGCGAGTCATTCCTCTCACGGTTGTCTATCGAAACTGAACCTCTGCCGCCAGTCTATGTTCGTGGTGGTAATGGCCAACACATGCATTGTGACAAGATTGTCAGATCACTTCCATGGGAAGTGCCCGGACACACCTTCCACACCGATCTGCGTGTGCTCCAACTCAGTGCGTATGACGGGGTACTAGGCATGGATTGGCTGTCGCAGCACAGCCCTATGAACTGTCACTGGCAACTGAAGACGATCTCCTTCCAGGTTGACGATAAAACAGTGCATCTCCCAGGTGTCAGAACCACGGACCTTCCCCCGATCACCGAATCAGATGCTTATGAGCTCCAGCACATGGAAATCGCAAACGACATATGGACAACAACACTTGTGACAGTGGTGCGGATGGACAAGCCTGAACCAACACCCATACCACCAAACATTCAGAAGCTGCTCTCTGAATACAAGGACGTCTTCGCCGAGCCCTGCACACTGCCACCCTGTCGACAGTATGATCATAGCATCAATCTGGAGCCAGGCAGTACACCCATTAACACCAAACCCTGTCGCTATTCACCTACTCAGAAAGATGAGATAGAGAAGCAAGTTCAAGATATGCTGCAGTCAGGAGTGATTGCTCATAGCTCGAGCCCGTATGCTGCTCCAGTGCTACTGGTAAACAAAAAAGATGGGAGTCGGCGGTTTTGCGTCGATTTTTGACGACTGAACTCTGTTACAGTTAAGAACAAGTTTCCCTTGTCGTAGTGGACGAGCTCCTCAATGAATTGGCTGGTGCTGCTTACTTCTGCAAGATCGATCTCCGAGCCGGCTACCACCAAATACGCATGCGTGAAGAAGATGAGGAAAATACTGCTTTCAAGACGCACCACGGGCATTATCATTTCGTGTGATGCCCTTTGGCCTTTGCAATGCACCAGCCACGTTCCAGTGCCTGATGAACACCGTCTTTGGGCGCCACGGACATAAGTTCATAATCATATTCCTTGATGACATCTTGGTTTTTAGTGAGGAACTGCAGGGGCACGAAGAGCATCTCCGGGTGACCTTGGACCTCCTACGCAAGCACTAGCTGTTCGCCAAGGCCTCCAAGTGCTCTTTTGCTCAAACCAGCATCGAGTACTTGGGCCATATCATCTCCAAGGACGGCGTCGCGATAGACTCCAGCAAGAGCAGTGCGATGAATGCCTGGCCCTATTCCAACTAACCAAACCGAGCTGCACGGTTTCCTCGTACTGACCGGCTACTACCGAAAATTCGTCCCGCACTACGAAATCATTGCCAAGCCCTTGACACAGCTGCTCACCAAGAAGGGGTTTGAGTGGAACGAGAAGGCCCAGGACGCATTCGTCATGCTCAAGAAGGCGATGGTGAGCACACCTGTGCTTGCCCTTCTTGACTGCTCGCGCCCGTTCACCATCGAGACCGACGCCTGCGACACCGGCGTGGGCGCGGTGCTCATGCAAGACGGTCACCCCGTGGCCTACCTCAGAAAAGCCTTGGGCGTGTGCAATCAAAAGCTGTCAACCTACGAAAAGGAATTCTTGGCCGTGATGATGGCAATCGACAAGTGGAGGCCATATCTTCAGCGGGCGCCGTTCGAGATCGTCACCAATCACAAGAGCCTCTGCGCACTCAGCGATCAACAATTGGTGACGGAGCTGCAGCGCAAGGCCATGGCGAAGATGGTCGGCCTCCAATTCACCTTTTGCTACAAACACGACACCGACAACGGCGCTGCAGATGCGCTATCGTGTGACGGCCACCTGATGGCTCTCGACGCGCTCTCCTTGTGTCAACCACAGTGGCTCCAGGAAGTCACCAACTCATACGCGACAGACCCGGACGCCCAGGACCTGCTCACCAAGCTCGCCGTCATCGACACCGACGACCAAGGGCGCACCCTTCAGCAAGGCATCATCAGGCAGCGTGGGCGCCTCTGGATTGGCGCGAACTCAGCCCTGCAGACGAAGCTCATCTCCGCGCTCCACCACAGTGCTGTCGGCGACCACTCTGGCGCCACCGCGACCTACCACCGCGTCCGCAAGCTGTTCGCCTGGACCGGCCTGAAGCGCGCAGTCGAAGACTTCATCAAGCAGTGCGCGGTGTGCCAGCACACCAAGCACGAGCACATGCACCCGGCCGGCAAGCTCCAACCGTCGTCGATCCCTCAAGAATCATGGCAGGAATTGACCATGAATTTCGTCGAAGGACTTCCCAAATCGGAGTGCTATGATGCCATCATGGTCGTCGTCGACCGGCTCAACAAGTACGTGCATTTCGTGCCGCTCCCCCACCCCTTCATGGCAGCCCAGGCCGCGCGCGCGTTCTGGGAACACGTCATCAAGCTCCACGGCATGGCACACTCCATCGTGTCCGATCGTGACAAGTTTTTCACCAGCGCAATGTGGCGCGAGCTCTTCGCCGTCGCAGGGACCAAGATTCTGTATTCCACGGCGCACCGTCCGCAGACAGACGACCAAACAGAGTGCGTCAACCTATGTCTGGAGATGTATCTCCGGTGCGCTATGCACGACAGGCCCAGGCAATGGTGCAAATGGCTACCTACGGCAGAATTCTGGTACAACTCAACCCATCACTCCTCTCTGAACTGCTCCCCGTTCAAAGCTTGATATGGAAGAGAACCTAATCTCGGAGGACTACCACACCTGAGATCCGAGTTGCCAGAGGACGCCCAAGGTGGGGACCTGGACTGGGCCACGCACACTGACATGCTCTGATCGCAGCTAGCTCGCACCCAAGACCGTTTCAAGAAACAGGCAGATCGTCACCGCGCCGAGCGTGCATTCGATGTGGGAGAACAGGTACTACTCAAGCTTCAACCTTATGCCCAAACTTCTGTCGCCAATCGCCCATGCCGCAAGCTGGCATATAAGTTCTTCGGGCCCTTCCTCATCACCGAGCGCGTGGGCACACTCGTTTACCGGCTCCAACTCCCTCCAGACAGCCACATACATCCGTGTTTCACGTGTCCCAGTTGAAGCCCTTCGTCCCCGACTACACACCTGTCTTCTCTGAGCTCCCCAAGGTACCGGATCTAGCTGCCAACAAGTTATAACTGACAGCCATTCTGGACATCGCATGATGAAGAAAGGAGATGTGCAGTCGTCCAGCTGCAGATTCAGTGGGAAAACATGGCATCCACAGCAGCAACCTGGGAGGATTACTCGGTGCTACGTCAACGTTTTCCAAATGCCAGCATATGGGAAGGGGAATCCTCTCAAGGGGGGGGACAATGTCGTGCTTGCATATGACAGTAGCCTGCATATGCAGCGGACTGAAGAAGTGCAGGTTCAGAGTTGCACATGAACTGAACCTGCAACGCCCTGCGTGGCGAGCTGGGTCGTGGGCCTTGTAAGCGTGAGTGTGTCAAGGGTGGCTGGCCCAGGGTGCCAGCTACTTATTGTAATGAACCCGTATGATTCGGTAGGAAGGAAAAGATGTGAAACTAAGCTCTCCCTGCACACGCTTCTCACCTACTCCCTTTCTCTCCTTCTCCCCCAATTCTAGATCAGGGATCCCAGGGCATTACATGTACGTCGTGCTAGGAGAGCGTCAATGACTGTCGGCTCGCCTTTGTACTGGTGATGTCTACTACGCAACCTTCTCCTTGTAGACGTTGTTGGGCCTCCAAGTGCAGAGGTTTGTAGGACAGTAGCAAATTTCCCTCAAGTGGATGACCTAAGGTTTATCAATCCGTGGGAGGCATAGGATGAAGATGGTCTCTCTCAAGCAACCCTGCAACCAAATAACAAAGAGCCTCTGGTGTCCCCAACACACCCAATACAATGGTAAGTTGTATAGGTGCACTAGTTCGGCGAAGAGATGGTGATACAAGTGCAATATGGATGGTAGATATAGGTTTTTGTAATCTGAAAATATAAAAACAGCAAGGTAACTAATAATAAAAGTGAGCGTAAACGGTATTGCAATGGTAGGAAACAAGGCCTAGGGTTCATACTTTCACTAGTGCAAGTTCTCTCAACAATAATAACATAATTGGATCACATAACTATCCCTCAACATGCAACAAAGAGTCACTCCAAAGTCACTAATAGCGGAGAACAAACGAAGTGATTATGGTAGGGTACGAAACCACCTCAAAGTTATTCTTTCCAATCAATCCGTTGGGCTATTCCTATAAGTGTCACAAACAGCCCTAGAGTTCGTACTAGAATAACCCCTTAAGACACAAATCAACCAAAACCCTAAAGTCACCTAGATACTCCAATGTCACCTCAAGTATTCGTGGGTATGATTATACGATATGCATCACACAATCTCAGATTCATCTATTCAACCAACACATAGAACCTCAAAGAGTGCCCCAAAGTTTCTACCAGAGAATCAAGACGAAAACGTGTGCCAACCCCTATGCATAGGTTCATGGGCGGAACCCGCAAGTTGATCACCAAAACATACATCAAGTGGATCACCTGATATCCCATTGTCACCACAGATACGCACGGCAAGACATACATCAAGTATTCTCAAATCATTAAAGAATCAATCCGATAAGATAACTTCAAAGGGAAAACTCAATCCATTACAAGAGAGTAGAGGGGAGAAGCATCATAAAATCCAACTATAATAGCAAAGCTCGCGATACATCAAGATCGTATCACCTCAAGAACACGAGAGAGAGAGATCAAACACATAGCTACTGGTACATACCCTCAGCCCCGAGGGTGAACTACTCCCTCCTCGTCATGGAGAGCGCCGGGATGATGAAGATGGCCACCGGTGAGGGTTCCCCCCTCCGGCAGGGTGCTGGAACAGGGTCCCGATTGGTTTTTGGTGGTACAGAGGCTTGCGGCAGCGGAACTCTCGATCGATCGTTTTAGGGTATATGGATATATATAGGTGAAAGAAGTACGTCAGGGGAGCCACGAGGGGCCCATGAGGGTGGAGGGCGCGCCCAGGGGGGTGGGCGCGTCCCCCTGCCTCGTGCCTCCCTCGTTGCTTTCCTGACGTACACTCCAAGTCTCCCGGGTTGCTTTCCTTCCGAAAATAACTTCTCCAGAAGGTTTCATTCCGTTTCGACTTCGTTTGATATTCCTTTTCTTCGAAACACTGAAACAAGGGAAAAAACAGGAACTGGCACTGGGCTCTAGGTCAATAGGTTAGTCCCAAGATGGATAATATAATACCATGAATACTTCATAAATTATAAATACGTTGGAGATGTATCAAGTGGGCGCAAATCAATCGATTCGATTCGGCTTTCTAAACAGACAGCACCGACGCTTGGAGGCGAGGCAAGGTCACACCATCGCGCAATGCGCTAAGGGCATCGCCAGTCCTGTTTACCATGCCGCCGCCTTGCCTTTTATCTTCACAGTGTGCTGCAATGGGTCGGCCGGGAGGAGCGGCGCCGTGAATGGATTTGAGAGAGTGGTAAACTGGGGTAGGAAAAAAATGGACACAACAAAGTGCCATGATAGTGAGCGGATAAGGGGGAAGCGAGCATGTGCTCGATGGCTTGATTGCGATGTCCAGCACAAACGATTAGAAAAGTGACGTGGCAGTAGCTTATTCCGTGATTCGTGCCATGAAATCGTACGGTATGAATAATTTTGGATTTTTAGCTTTTCCGAAATAAAATCGCCAATCAATGTTGAGAAAATAGGCAATTTTTTGATTAATTTAATCCACGAAATAATCATGAGCATGGCATTGACAGAATTAACGACATACTGATTATGAACTAGACAAGCACGTACTACGCAAACAGTAGACACATCTACACACAGTGCTAGTAGTGCTAATACGAACATAAACAGGGGAGGGATAAACGCGATATACCCTCCAGTAGGCCATGCAAAGGTAGCAGCGGCGGTGACGGCGGCAGCGGCGTCCTCGGCGGCCTTCTTGTCAGCTTCGATCTTCTCAGCGGCGGCACGTTCAGCGTCGGTGGACATGGTGATGGCGAGGGCGACGCGGACGTAGAGGAAGTAGATGAACAGAGGCGAGCAGTCGCGTGGTCACTGTCCAGAAACCTAATCGCCCCTCTCCCGTACAGGATCCAGAGAGGCGGGGTTTCAGAGACCTGCGCTCGCGTCGACCGTGTACGCGGCGGACAGGATGGAGTCACCGGCGGCAGCAGCAGCAAAGGAACGATGGTGGGCGTATGTGATCTGTTCGTGGCGGCTAGGGTTAGGAGACACCTCACACTTATATGGGCGCAGCCGCGTGGAGAGACGTGGGCTCGACCCACGTCGCAATCCGTCACAGCCCACGATCCGACGTCTCAGATCGTGGCCCCGCTGTCAGAAACTCTCCGTTAGTGACTGGCAAAAATAAGCACATAGGTGTGAGCTCGGCTCGGCTCAATCCCGCAACCCGCGGCGCGTCATGACGAGGCGTGGCGTGGCAAGGCGGGCGGCAGAGGAGGAGTGCACGAGGGTCTCTTCTCTTCTCAAGCTCCAATAGCATGTAGAAGAGAATCCCTTATAAGGAGGTCCAACTCCTCTTCCACTTCCGGGGTGGGACTAAACTTCCCACTACCCCTAGTGCCAATAAACCCACATGGGCCCTTAGAGATTTTTTCAGAAATTGCTCTATGGGCCTAAAGCCCACCTCATATTTCAGCAATCCCCACCAGATCTCGAGGGCCCATTGTGTCCTCTGTTCCAATTGCTGTTTCGATATACTAGTGTTTCAGTGAAGACCTGCTAGGGTTGAACTTCACCTAGAGCAAGTAGCTACACTCCTTCACAACTGAACAATGGACTAAGCCTTGAATTGTTAGTTTGGTGTAAAGAAGCTTCACCACATGTCTTACTAGTACTAGGCTGCCGAAGGCTGACCCCTCGAGTGGAGCATATAAGTCACACTCCTGGCCTATTCATGAGCTTACTAGAGATCACCCCAATCTCATAGACTGTGACCAGTAGTCAGGCTCATATAGGTGTGTTCCTCCAAAGATTGCTCTGTAGGATAGCATCTTTCTTATATAAGCTTTGGAACACATTAAGACAATAGTCATCCTACCATACAGTATCGGGAGTATTGCATCTCCAACGGAGTGGGTTAGTATAGTTACTCTCCTCAGTTCACCATTGGCTTGTTTTTCCTAGGTCCTACTTCACGGGATCTCCGATCACATAGGTTGGGTTACCACCATGGCAACTTATGTGGGTCTCGTACCCATCTCCCTCGATGCCCTATCTATCACAACATGTGATAGCCCTTTTGTAAAGGGATCTGCCAGATTCTTAGCCGTATGGACATACTCCAACGCTATCACTCCGGAGTTTCTTAATTTTCTGAAAACTTTTAATCTCATTCTGATGTGTTTGTTTGACTTCATGTTGTCCTTTGAACTCTTCACCTTGGTGATGACAGTCTGATTGTCACAGTTCATAAGGATAGACGGAACCGGTTTATCAACCAATGGCAAGTCCATCAAAAGATCTTGAAGCCATCCTGCTTCGACACCAGATGTGTCTAATGCTGTTAATTCTGCTTCAATTGTCGATCTCGTTAAGATTGTTTGCTTGCAAGACTTTCAGGAAACAACACCACCTCCAAGAGTAAACATATACCCAGTTGTGGTCTTCTTCTCATCAGCATTAGAGATCCAATTCGCATCACTATACCCTTCAAGTACCGACGGGTATCTGGTATAGTGAAGTCCATAGTTCATGGTACCTTTCAGATAGCGCATAACTCTTTCAACAGCATGCCAATGTACATCACCCGGTTTTGAAACAAACTAGCTCAGTTTGCTCACAGTAAAAGCGATGTCAGGCCTCGTTGCGCTCACTAGGTACATAAGTGAACCAATGATTTGAGAGTATCTCAATTGATCCTTAGCTGTGCCTTTGAACTTCCGAATCAAGACACTAGGTTCATATGGTGTCTGAGATGGTTTGCAGTCCGAATATCCAAAACGACTCAACAGCTTCTCAACATAATGGGATTGCAGAAGTGTAATCCCGCCCTCATTATCTCTTAGTAGCTTGATGTTCAACATAACATCAGCCACACCAAGGTCCTTCATCTCAAAGTTCTGAGATAAAAACGACTTAACCTCCTCAATCACTTTGAGGTTGGTTCCAAATATCAGTATGTCATGAACATATAAGCACAGTATAACTCCTTCGCCCCCACCATGGCGACAGTATACACATTTGTTAGCTTCATTGACAATGAAGCCAACAGATGTCAGAGTTGTATTAAACTTATCATGCCATTGCTTAGGTGCTTGTTTCAGGCCATATAAAGATTTTATCAACCTACACACTTTTCCTTCCTAACCATCACAAAGCCATTAGACTGTTCCATGTAGATTTCCTCGTTTAGCTCTCCATTCAGGAAAGCCGTCTTACATCCATCTGGTGGACGAGAAGACCATGCGAGGCCGCCAACGAGAGTAATACTCGAATGGTGGTCAGTCTGGCCACAGGTGAATAAGTATCAAAGAAATCTTCCTCTTATTTTTGGTCATAGCCCTTGGCCACAAGCCTAGCCTTATACTTTTCAATTGTACCATCGGGCCCAAGCTTCTTTTTGAACACCCACTTACATCCCAATGGTTTGCAACCATAGGGACGCTCATTAATCTCCCATGTCCTGTTAGCCATGATGGAATCCATCTCGCTACGGACCGCATCCTTCCAGTAGTCAACTTCTGGAGAGGCATACGCTTCAGAAATAGAAGTGGGAGTATCATCCACGAGGTACACGAAGAAATCATCACCAAAGGTCTTTGTAGTCCTTTGTCTCTTGCCCCTACCAAGGGTTTCCTCGTCATCCTCCTCAGGATTTTCATCATGTGTTTGTTCATAATGTTCCATAGGAATGGCAGGCTCAGGAGTCTCCTTAGATTCCTATCTAAAAGTGCTTTGCATATCTCTCATAGGAAAAATATCCTCGAAGAATGTAGCATCCTTAGACTCCATAATTGTACTGACTTTCTGGTCAGGTACCTCAGATTTCACTACTAGAAATCTATAACCAACGCTATTCTTAGCGTATCCCAAATTAACACAGTCCACAGTCTTTGGTCCAAGCTTGCGCTTTTTGGGGATCGACACATTGACTTTCGCCAAACAGCCCCAAGTACGCAAGTACGAGAGTGTTGTTCTTCTCTTCGCCCATTTCTCATAGGGAGTGATCTCATTATCCTTTGTCGGAACTTTATTCAGGACATGACATGCAGTCAATATAGCTTCCCCCCACCATGCCTTGGATAAACCCGTTGTATCTAACATGGCGTTAACCAAATCAGTTAGAGTACGTTTTTTCCGCTCGGCAACCCCGTTTGACTGGGGTGAATAGGGAGGCGTCCTCTCATGAATAATGCCGTGTTCCACACAAAAGGAATCAAACTCACTTGAGAAGTACTCTCCACCATGATCTGATCGGACTCGTTTAATTTTCTTTTCAAGTTGATTCTCAACTTCTGCCTTATAGATTTTAAAGTAGTGTAGAGCCTCATATTTAGTATTTAATAGATACACATAGCAATATCTAGTGGAATCATCTATCAATGTCATGAAGTATTGATACGTCTCCAACGTATCTATAATTTATGAAGTATTCATGCTATTATATTATCCATCTTGGATGTTTAATGGGCTTTACTATGCACTTTTATATTATTTTTGGGACTAACCTATTAACCCAGAGCCCAGTGCCAGTTTCTGTTTTTTCCCTTGTTTCAGTGTTTCGCAGAAAAGGAATATCAAACGGAGTACAAACGGAATGAAACCTTCGGAAAATTTATTTTTGGAGCGGAAGGAATCCAGGGGACTTGGAGTGCACGTCAGGGAATCAACGAGGAGGGCACGAGGCAGGGGGGCGCGCCCACCCCCTGGGCGCGCCCTCCACCCTCATGGGCCCCTCGTGGCTCCCCTGACATATTTCTTCATCCTATATATACCAATATACCCTAAAACCATCGGGGAACAGAATAGATCGGGAGTTCCGCCGCCGCAAGCCTATGTAGCCACCAAAAACCAATCGGGACCCTGTTCCGGCACCCTGCCGGAGGGGGGAACCCTCACCGGTGGCCATCTTCATCATCCCGGCGCTCTCCATGACGAGGAGGGAGTAGTTCACCCTCGGGGCTGAGGGTATGTACCAGTAGCTATTTGTTTGATCTCTCTCTCTCTCTCTCTCTCTCTCTCTCTCTCGTGTTCTTGATTTGGCACGATCTTGATGTATCGCGAGCTTTGCTATTATAGTTGGATCTTATGATGTTTCTCCCCCTCTACTCTCTTGTAATGGATTGAGTTTTCCCTTTGAAGTTATCTTATCGGATTGAGTCTTTAATGATTTGATAACACTTGATGTATGTCTTTGCGTGGGATAACCGTGGTGACAATGGGTTATTCTGTTGATTCACTTGATATGTTTTGGTGATCAACTTGCGGGTTCCGCCCATGAACCTATGCATAGGGGTTGGCACACGTTTTCGTCTCTACTCTCCGGTAGAAACTTTCGGGCACTCTTTGAGGTTCTATGTGTTGGTTGAATAGATGAATATGCGATTGTGTGATGCATATCGTATAATCATACCCACGGATACTTGAGGTGACATTGGAGTATCTAGGTGACATTAGGGTTTTGGTTGATGTGTGTCTTAAGGTGTTATTTTACTACGAACTCTAGGGCTGTTTGTGACACTTATAGGAATAGCCCAATGGATTGATCGGAAAGAATAACTTTGAGCTGGTTTCGTACCCTACCATAATCTCTTCGTTTGTTCTCCGCTATTAGTGACTTTGGAGTGACTCTTTGTTGCATGTTGAGGGGTAGTTATACGATCCAATTATGTTATTATTGTTGAGAGAACTTGCACTAGTGAAAGTATGAACCGTAGGCCTTGTTTCCTATCATTGCAATACCGTTTGTGCTCACTTTTATCATTAGTTACCTTGCTGTTTTTATATTTTCAGATTACAAAAACCTATATCTACCATCCATATTGCACTTGTATCACCATCTCTTCGCCGAACTAGTGCACTTATACAATTTACCATTGTATTGGGTATGTTGGGGACACAAGAGACTCTTTGTTATTTGGTTGCAGGGTTGTTTGAGAGAGACCATCTTCATCCTACGCCTCCCACGGATTGATAAACCTTAGGTCATCCACTTGAGGGAAATTTGCTACTGTCCTACAAACCTCTGCACTTGGAGGTCCAACAACGTCTACAAGAAGAAGGTTGCATAGTAGACATCAAGCTCTTTTCTGGCGCCATTGCCGGGGAGGTTAGGTAAGCGGCACTCACACCCCGTCAACTAAGCTCTTTTCTGGCGCCGTTGCCGGGGAGGTGAGTGCTTGAAGGTATATCTTTAGATCTTGCAATCGAATCTTTTTGTTTCTTGTTTTACCACTAGTTTAGTTTATAAAAGAGAACTACAAAAAAATGGAATTGATTTTGCCTCATACGCTTCATCTTTTTAACATCTTTCGTGAGTATGATGGAAAGGAAAATTGTGCCAAAGTGTTAGAAGAAGAATGCATTAAAATGTTTGGCACTAAATCTTTGAATATGAGCATGATTGCAATGTTATTAGTATGAATTCCTTGAATACCCATGATGCTAACGATATGCAAAGCCACAAGCTTGGGGATGCTATGTTTGATGAATATAATATGTTTAGTCCCCCAAGTTTTGATGAGCAAATTTATTATGATGAAAACATGCCTCCTATTTATGATGATTATTGTGATGACACGTATTCTATAAAGAATAAAGATAACCTGTAAACTTGTCATCATGATTTTAATTTTCAATTGGATTATGCTTCACATGATAGTTATTTTGTTGAGTTTGCTCCCACTACTATTGATGAGAATAAATTTGCTTATGTGGAGAGTAATAAAATTTATATGCATGTAGATCATGAAAAGAATGCTTTAGGTGCTGGTTATATTTTTTAATTCATTAATGATGCTACTGAAAATTATTATGAGGGAGGAATATATGCTTGTAGGAATTGCAATAATATCAAGTTTCCTCTCTATGTGCTTAAAGTTTTAAAGTTATGCTTGTTTTGCCTTCCTATGCTAGTTGATTATTGTTCCCATAAGTTGTTTGCTCACAAAGTCCCTATGCATAGGAAGTGGGTTAGACTTAAATGTGCTAGTCATATTCTTCATGATGCTCTCTTTATGTTTCAATTCTTATCTTTTATGCGAGCATCATTGAAATCATCATGCCTAGCTAGGGGCGTTAAACGTTAGCGCTTGTTGGGAGGCAACCCAATCTTATTTTTGTTTCTTGATTTTTGGTTATGTTTAGAAATAAATTATCCATCTAGCTTTTGTTTAGATGTGGTTTTGTGTTTTAATTAGTGTTTGTGCCAAGTAGAACCTTTGGGAAGACTTGGGTGAAGTCTTTATGATCATGCTGTAAAAAACAGAAACTTTAGCGCTCACGAGATTAGCTAAAACTTTTTACTGGAGAGTGGTATTTAGTTTATTCTTTTTGCATATGATTACTAGACAAATTCCTCAGGTCAACCAATTTATTTTAGAATTTTTGGAGTTCCAGAAGTTTGCGTTAGTTACAGATTACTACAGACTGTTCTGTTTTTGACAGATTCTGTTTTTCGTGTGTTGTTACTTATTTTGATGAATCTATGGCTAGTAAAATAGTTTATAAACCATAGAAAAATTGGAATACAGTAAGTTTAACACCAATATAAATAAAGAATGAGTTCAATACAGTACCTTGAAGTGGTGTTTTGTTTTCTTTCGCTAACGAAGCTCACGAGACCTTCTGTTAAGTTTTGTGTTGTGAAGTTTTCAAGTTTTGGGTAAAGATTCGATGGACTATGGAATAAAGAGTGGCAAGAGCCTAAGATTGGGGATGCCCAAGGCACCCCAAGGTAATATTCAAGGACTACCAAGAGCCTAATCTTGGGCATGCCCCGGATGGCATCCCCTCTTTCGTCTTCGTTCATCGGTAACTTCACTTGGAGCTATATTTTTATTCACCACATGATATGTGTTTTGCTTGGAGCGTCATTTTATTTTCTTTAGCTTTGCTTGCTGTTTGAATAAAATATCAAGATCTGAAATTCTTAAATGAGAGAGAGTCCTCACATAGCTACATAATTATTTAACTATTCATTGATCTTCACTTATATCTTTTTGGAGTAGTTTGTCATTTACTCGTGTGCTTCACTTATATCCTATGAGTAAATGGTTGAATGATTTTAATGTCATAAATCTAAAATTATATATGTTTCATATCCTTTCCCATGGGGAGTAATGCCTTCACATATAAGAAGTAGAGGTGGTAAATTTTTTGAAGGTTAACAAACACTGTATTGGTTATTTGAACAATTCATGAAAGAATATTGAAGGAAGAGAGATTTCACATATAAATATACTATCTTGGACATCTTCTATGATTGTGAGCCCCATTAATTATTTTCAAACCTGAGCAAATTAGTTGAAGTTGGACAAGGAAGATAACATAATGAGTTATGCTTGGGTATATTTGTATAGAAGTTATATTGTTATGGATCCTCTAACATGTGGTGCTTGCTATTTAGAATCCTTTGCTAGCCAAAATATCTATACTATGCGGGAATACTGCTTGTGCATCCAAAACCCTTGAACCAAGTTTCTTCCATGAGTGTCCACCATATCTACCTATATGCGGTATTTACCTGCCGTTCCAAGTAAATTTGCATGTGCCAAACTCCAAACCTTCAAATAATAATCTGTTTTGTATGCCCGAATGGCTCATGTAGCGACTAGGGGCTAGCAGTATCTTCCATGCTAGGTGGGTTATTCTCACGATGAGTGGACTCCGCTCATCATTCATGAGAAAATGGCTGGTAACTGGGGTGACCAGTCCTATGTCAAAAGATCAAACAAATTCGCAAATAATTTAAACAAAACTCCCCCAGGATTGTTGAAAGTTGGACGGCACCCGTTGTTTCGGACAAGCCGTGGAGTGTGATCGTTGGTGGAGGGGGAGTAAAATCTTTACCTTTCTGCGTGGGAACCGCCTATGATGTATCTAGTATGGAAGATATTGGGAACTCTTGGTCGTTATGTTGACAATGAAAGCATACCTCTCAAAATTATTTTCATCTCTGTTTTTTCTTCGAGCTCTGGCACCTCAGCAAATCCCGGCTTCCCTCTACGAAGGGCCTATATTTTACTTTTATGCAAGAGTCAGTAGTATTCCTTCTCATTCCAACCTACTCCTTAGTTGGCAAGCATCATGTGATGGAAAGATGTAAGCATATATGGCCATTCAAATATATTTGAGCATGAATTATTACTGTTGACATTACCCTTGAGGTAAAAGGTTGGGAGGCGAAACATTAGGCCCCTTTCTTTCTCTGTGTTCGATGAATACTATTTGTTATAAAAATATGCTTTGAGTGGTAGCAATCATGGAAGACTAAATGATAGTTGAGTATGTGAAGTTTGCTGAATCAAAGCTCTGACATAGACTCTTCCCGACAATAAGATGAATTGTAATTCTTTGATGACTAATAACACGGTTTGTTAGTTTTCAAGAAAGTTTATGATCTATACTTTAACATGTGAATAGTTTGTTACTTGATCATGCAAAGTTCTATGAGTTGAGCTACTGTTATATAATGATGCTAGAAAAGGTGATTGAAATTATCATTGATCAAACTTGTGCACCTGCTAGCATTCACACTTCATAAATTATTTCTTTTATCATTTACCTACTCGAGGACGAGCATGAATTAAGCTTGGGGATGCTGATACGTCTCCAACGTATCTATAATTTATGAAGTATTCATGCTATTATATTATCCATCTTGGATGTTTAATGGGCTTTACTATGCACTTTTATATTATTTTTGGGACTAACCTATTAACCCAAAGCCCAGTGCCAGTTTCTGTTTTTTCCCTTGTTTCAGTGTTTCGCAGAAAAGGAATATCAAACGGAATCCAAACGGAATGAAACCTTCGGAAAAGTTATTTTTGGAACGGAAGCAATCCAGGGGACTTGGAGTGCACGTCAGGGAATCAATGAGGAGGGCACGAGGCAGGGGGCGCGCCCACCCCCCTGGGCGCGCCCTCC
Organism: Triticum aestivum; assembly: GCF_018294505.1. Classification (NCBI taxonomy): domain Eukaryota; kingdom Viridiplantae; phylum Streptophyta; class Magnoliopsida; order Poales; family Poaceae; genus Triticum; species Triticum aestivum. Next base: position 44,051,198 of record NC_057811.1, on the reverse strand, counting down.
ACCCTCGTGGGCCCCTTGTGGCTCCCCTGACGTATTTATTCCTCCTATATATATACCAATATACCCTAAAACCATCGGGGAACATAACAGATTGGGAGTTCCGCCGCCGCAAGCCTCTGTAGCCACCAAAAACCAATCGGGACCCTGTTCCGGCACCCTGCCGGAGGGGGGAACCCTCACCGATGGCCATCTTCATCATCCCGGCGCTCTCCAGGACGAGGAGGGAGTAGTTCACCCTCGGAGCTGAGGGTATGTACCAGTAGCTATGTGTTTGATCTCTCTCTCTCTCTCGTGTTCTTGATTTGGCACGATCTTGATGTATCGCGAGCTTTGCTATTATAGTTGGATCTGATGATGTTTCTCCCCCTCTACTCTCTTGTAATGGATTGAGTTTTCCCTTTGAAGTTATCTTATCGGATTGAGTCATTAATGATTTGAGAACACTTGATATATGTCTTGCATGGGATAACCGTGTTGACAATGGGTTATTCTATTGATTCACTTGATGTATGTTTTGGTGATCAACTTGCGGGTTCCGCCCATGAACCTATGCATAGGGGTTGGTACACGCTTTTGTCTTGACTCTCCGGTAGAAACTTGGGGCACTCTTTGAGGTTCTATGTGTTGGTTGAATAGATGAATCTGAGATTGTGTGATGCATATCGTATAATCATACCCACGGATACTTGAGGTGACATTGGAGTATCTAGGTGACATTAGGGTTTTGGTTGATGTGTGTCTTAAGGTGTTATTTTACTACGAACTCTAGGGCTGTTTGTGACACTTATAGGAATAGCTCAATGGATTGATCGGAAAGAATAACTTTGAGGTGGTTTCGTACCCTACCATAATCTCTTCGTTTGTTCTCCGCTATTAGTGACTTTGGAGTGACTCTTTGTTGGATGTTGAGGGGTAGTTATATGATCCAATTACGTTATTATTGTTGAGAGAACTTGCACTAGTGAAAGTATGAACCCTAGGCCTTGTTTCCTATCATTGCAATACCGTTTGTGCTCACTTTTATCATTAGTTACCTTGCTGTTTTTATATTTTCAGATTACAAAAACATATATCTACCATCCATATTGCACTTGTATCACCATCTCTTCGCCGAACTAGTGCACCTATACAATTTACCATTGTATTGGGTGTGTTGGGGACATAAGAGACTCTTTGTTATTTGGTTGCAGGGTTGTTTGAGAGAGACCATCTTCATCCTATGCCTCCCACGGATTGATAAACCTTAGGTCATCCACTTGAGGGAATTTTCTACTGTCCTACAAACCTCTGCACTTGGAGGCCCAACAACGTCTACAAGAAGAAGGTTGCGTAGTAGACATCAAGATCTTTTCTGGCGCCGTTGCCGGGGAGGTTAGGTAAGCGGCACTCACACCCCGTCAACTAAGCTCTTTTCTGGCGCCGTTGCCGGGGAGGTGAGTGCTTGAAGGTATATCTTTAGATCTTGCAATCGAATCTTTTTGTTTGTTGTTTTATCACTAGTTTAGTTTATAAAAGAAAACTACAAAAATGGAATTTATTTTGCCTCATACGCTTCATCTTTTTAATATCTTTCGTGAGTATGATGGAAAGGAAAATTGTGCCAAAGTGTTAGAAGAAGAATGCATTAAAATGTTTGGCACTAAATATTTGAATGATGAGCATGATTGCAATGTTGTTAGTATGAATTCCTTGAATACCCATGATGCTAATGATATGCAAAGCCACAAGCTTGGGGATGCTATGTTTGATGAATATGATATGTTTAGTCCCCCAAGTTTTGATGAGCAAATTTATTATGATGAAAACATGCCTCCTATTTATAATGATTATTGTGATGACACGTATGCTATAAAGAATAAAGATAACCATGAAACTTGTCATCATGATTTTAATTTTCAATTGGATTATGCTTCACATGATAGTTATTTTGTTGAGTTTGCTCCCACTACTATTGATGAGAATAAGTTTGCTTATGTGGAGAGTAATAAAATTTATATGCATATAGATCATGAAAATAATGCTTTAGGTGCTGGTTATATTGTTTAATTCATTCATGATGCTACTGAAAATTATTATGAGGGAGGAATATATGCTTGTAGGAATTGCAATAATATCAAGTTTCCTCTCTATGTGCTTAAAGTTTTAAAGTTATGCTTGTTTTGCCTTCCTATGCTAGTTGATTATTGTTCCCATAAGTTGTTTGCTCACAAAGTCCCTATGCATAGGAAGTGGGTTAGACTTAAATGTGCTAGTCATATTCTTCATGATGCTCTCTTTATGTTTCAATTCTTATCTTTTATGCGAGCATCATTGAAATCATCATGCCTAGCTAGGGGCGTTAAACGTTAGCGCTTGTTGGGAGGCAACCCAATCTTATTTTTGTTTCTTGCTTTTTGGTTATGTTTAGAAATAAATTATCCATCTAGCTTTTGTTTAGATGTGGTTTTGTGTTTTAATTAGTGTTTGTGCCAAGTAGAACCTTTGGGAAGACTTGGGTGAAGTCTTTATGATCATGCTGTAAAAAACAGAAACTTTAGCGCTCACGAGATTAGCTAAAACTTTTTACTGGAGAGTGGTATTTAGTTTATTCTTTTTGCATATGATTACTAGACAAATTCCTCAGGTCAACCAATTTATTTTAGAATTTTTGGAGTTCCAGAAGTTTGCGTTAGTTACAGATTACTACAGACTGTTCTGTTTTTGACAGATTCTGTTTTTCGTGTGTTGTTTGCTTATTTTGATGAATCTATGGCTAGTAAAATAGTTTATAAACCATAGAAAAGTTGGAATACAGTAAGTTTAACCCCAATATAAATAAATAATGAGTTCAATACAGTACCTTGAAGTGGTGTTTTGTTTTCTTTCGCTAACGGAGCTCACGAGAACTTCTGTTAAGTTTTGTGTTGTGAAGTTTTCAAGTTTTGGGTAAAGATTCGATGGACTATGGAATAAGGATTGGCAAGAGCCTAAGCTTGGGGATGCCCAAGGCACCCCAAGGTAATATTCAAGGACAACCAAGAGCCTAAGCTTGGGGATGCCCCGGATGGCATCCCCTCTTTCGTCTTCGTTCATCGGTAACTTTACTTGGAGCTATATTTTTATTCACCACATGATATGTGTTTTGCTTGGAGCGTCATTTTATTTTCTTTAGCTTTGCTTGCTGTTTGAATAAAATATCAAGATCTGAAATTCTTAAATGAGAGAGAGTCCTCACATAGCTACATAATTATTTAACTATTCATTGATCTTCACTTATATCTTTTTGGAGTAGTTTGTCATTTACTCGTGTGCTTCACTTATATCCTGCCGGAGGGGGGAACCCTCACCGATGGCCATCTTCATCATCCTGGCGCTCTCCAGGACAAGGAGGGAGTAGTTCACCCTTGGGGCCGAGGGTATGTACCAGTAGCTATGTGTTTGATCTCTCTCTCTCTCTCTCTCTCTCTCTCTCTCTCGTGTTCTTGATTTGGCATGATCTTGATGTATCGCAAGCTTTGCTATTATAGTTGGATCTGATGATGTTTCTCCCCCTCTACTCTCTTGTAATGGATTGAGTTTTCCCTTTGAAGTTATCTTATCGGATTGAGTCTTTAATGATTTGAGAACACTTGATGTATGTCTTGCGTGGGATAACCGTGGTGACAATGGGTTATTCTATTGATTCACTTGATGTATATTTTGGTGGTCAACTTGCGGGTTCCGCCCATGAACCTATGCATAGGGGTTGGTACACATTTTCGTCTTGACTCTCCGGTAGAAACTTTGGGCACTCTTTGAGGTTCTATGTGTTGGTTGAATAGATGAATCTGAGATTGTGTGATGCATATCGTATAATCATACCCACGGATACTTGAGGTGACATTGGAGTATCTAGGTGACATTAGGGTTTTGGTTGATGTGTGTCTTAAGGTGTTATTTTACTACGAACTCTAGGGCTGTTTGTGACACTTATAGGAATAGCCCAATGGATTGATCGGAAAGAATAACTTTGAGGTGGTTTCGTACCCTACCATAATCTCTTCGTTTGTTCTCCACTATTAGTGACTTTGGAGTGACTCTTTGTTGCATGTTGAGGGATAGTTATATGATCCAATTATGTTATTATTGTTGAGAGAACTTGCACTAGTGAAAGTATGAACCCTAGGCCTTGTTTCCTATCATTGCAATACCGTTTGTGCTCACTGTTATCATTAGTTACCTTGCTGTTTTTATATTTTCATATTACAAAAACCTATATCTACCATCCATATTGCACTTGTATCACCATCTATTCGCCGAACTAGTGCACCTATACAATTTACCATTGTATTGGGTGTGTTGGGGACACAAGAGACTCTTTGTTATTTGGTTGCATGGTTGTTTGAGAGAGACCATCTTCATCCTACGCCTCCCACGGATGATAAACCTTAGGTCATCCACTTGAGGGAAATTTGCTACTGTCCTGCAAACCTCTGCACTTGGAGGCCCAACAACGTCTACAAGAAGAAGGTTGCGTAGTAGACATCAAGTATTTCTTCCCACCTTTAGTCAACACACCATTCATCTCACAAAGATCAGAATGTATGAGTTCTAATGGTGCCAAGTGTCTCTCCTCCGCGGCCTTGTGAGGCTTGCAATGTTGCTTAGCTTGCACACATGAAAGACACTTAGAACCTTTGGCTAAAGTGAAACTCGGGATTAAATCCAACTTAGCTAGCCACGTCATAACACTGAAACTAATGTGACAAAGACGTGAATGCCAAACTTCAGATTCATTAACATTCGAATGAATATGGTTCACGACTTTATTACAAAAATATGTGAGGGAAAGGTGGAACATCCCTCCGCTCTCATAACCTTTTCAACAAAGAGTCCATATTTCGTAACAACTAATTTATTAGACTAGAAAACCAACTTAAACCCTTCTCTACATAGAAGGGAGCCACTAACAAGGTTCTTCTTGATGGCGGGGACATGTTGCACGTTCTTCAGCTGCACGATCCTTCCCGAAGTAAACTTTAGATCGACTGTGCCAACACCATGAACAGAAGCACTCGCGCCATTCCCCATCAATACAGACCCGTGGCCTGTGACCTGGTAAGAAGAAAACAATGAAATGTCAGCACACACATGAACACCTGGACATGTGTCCACCCACCAATCGGTGGGCTGAAATACTGAAAAACAGTAAATAAATTACCGTACCCAGATGCACCATTCTCATTGTTGCCCACAATCATGTTGACAGACTTGGAGTCCTGTCTTGGCTTCTTGTACTTGTTTGGGCACTTGTTGGCCCGATGTTCAACTGAACCACAAGTAAAGCAGTCGTCATCCTTCTTGTTCTTATGGAAGGTCTTCTTGCCTTTCTTCTTAAAGTCGGTATTGTGTTGGACACCATTCTTTCCCTTGGTCTTGTGGGAGTTGAAGTTCCTCTAGTTCACCATGTTGGCGACAGAAGTCCCTTCGGCCCCTTTTCCGTGCGAGTCCTTTGCCCTCGAATTCTGCTCAACACTCAGATGGCCAATGACATCCTCAACAGAGAATTCACGCCTCTGATGTTTCAGAGTGGTGGCAAAGTTCCTCCAGGAATTAGGGAGCTTAGCGATTATGCAGCCCGCGACAAACTGGCGCGGGAACTCCCACTTAAGAAGCTCAAGCTCCTTGACGATGAATAATATCTCATGGGCCTGCTTCAGTATAGGATGGTTTTCAACCATCTTGTAATCGTGGAACTGCTCTATAATATACATTTCGCTCCCAGCATCGGTGGCCCCGAACTTAGATTCGAGCGCCTCCCACAAGTCCTTGGCAACACGCACATGTAAATATGCGTCGACCAACTTATCTCTGATCACGCTAAGAACTGCCCCTAGGAAAACGACGGTAGCTTCCTTGAACGCCTTCTCCTGTTCAGGAGCAATTGTTCCTAAAGGAACATCGGTGACCTAGAACACGTTCATAGCCATGAGCCATAAGGTGGTCTTTGTCTGCCAATGCTTAAAATATGTACCGGTAAACTTATCCGATTTCAGTGCTGCGGCAAAGCCACTCGCCAAAAAATTCCTACACATACTAGGTTTTTGGATTGTTGAGAAAATAGGCAATTTTTCGATTAATTTAATCCATGAAATAATCATGAGCATGACATTGACAGAATTAACGACATACTGATTATGAACTAGACAAGCACGTACTACGCAAACAGTAGAAACATCTACACATAGTGCTAGTAGTGCTAATACGAACATAAATAGAGGAGGGATAAACGCGATATACCCTCCAGTAGGCCATGCAGAGGCAGCAGCAGCAGTGACGGCGGCAACGGCATCCTCGACGACCTTCTTGTCGGCTTCGGTCTTCTCAGCGGCGACACGTTCAACGTCGGTGGACATGGTGATGGGGAGGGTGACGCGGACGTAGAGGAAGTAGACGAACAGAGGCGAGCAGTCGCGTGGTCTCTGCCCAAAAACCTAATCGCCCCTCTCCCGTACAGGATCCGGAGAGGCGGGGCTTCGGAGACCTGCTCTCCCGTCGACCGTGTACACGGTGGAAGGGATGGAGTCACCGGCGGCAGCAGCAGCAAAGGAACGATGGTGGGCGTATGTGATCTGTTCGTGGCGGCTAGGGTTAGGAGACACCTCACACTTATATAGGCGCAGCTGCGTGGAGAGACGTGGACGTTCGAGTCCGTCATAGCCCACGATCCGACGTCTCAGATCGTGGCCCCGCTATTAGAAACTCTCCGTTAGTGACTGGCAAAAATAAGCGCATAGGTGTGAGCTCGGCTCGGCTCAATCCGGCAACCCGCGACACGTCGTGCCGAGGCGAGGCGTGGCGTGGCGAGGCGGGCGACGGAGGAGGAGTGCGCGAGGACCTCTTCTCTTCTCAAGCTCCAATAGCATGTAGAAGAGAATCCCTTATAAGGAGGTCCAACTCCTCTTCCACTTCCGGGGTGGGACTAAACTTCCCACTACCCCTAGTGCCAATAAACCCACACGGGCCCTTAGAGTTTTTTCAGAAATTGCTATATGGGCCTAAAGCCCACCTCATTGATGTCTACTACGCCACTTTATTCTTGTACACTCGTGTTGGGCCTCCAAGAGCAGAGTTTTGTAGGACAGTAGCAATTTTCCCTCAAGTGGATGACCTAAGGTTTATCAATCCATGGGAGGTGTAGGATGAAGATGGTCTCTCTCAAACAACCCTACAACCAAATACAAGAAATCTCTTGTGTCCCCAACACACCCAATACAATGGAAAATTGTATAGGTGCACTAGTTCGGTGAAGAGATGGTGATAAAAGTGTAATATTGATGAAAGAAATATTTTTATAATCTGAATAAATAAAATCAGCGAGGTAGCAAATAGTAAACGGGAATAGAAACGGTATTGCAATGCTTGAAAATGAGGCCTAGGGTCCGTACTTTCGCTAGTGCAATCTCTCAACAGTACTAATATAGTTGGATTATATGATTATCCCTCAAAGTGTAACAAAGAATCACTCCCGAGTTCCTATTAGTGGAGAACAAAAGATAGGAATTGTTTGTAGGGGACGAAACCACCTCAAAGCTATTCTTTCCGTTCGATCTATTAAAGAGTCCGTACTAAAATAACATAAAGCTATTTTTTCGTTCGATCTATCCTAGAGTCCATACTAAGATAACACCAAAACAAGTTCATATTCATAATACTTAATCCACACAAAGAACTATAAAGAGACCCCAAAGTTTCTACCGGATAAAAACGTGCATCAACCCCTATGCATAGATTATCCCAATATCCCCGCGGAATCCGCGAGTTGAATGCCAAGACACATATCAAGTGAATCAATATGATACCCCAATTGTCACTTCAAGTGTTCATACAGCAAGATATATATCATGTGTTCTCATCTCTGAATATTCAATCCGACAAGACAAAACTTCAAAGGGTAAAGATTCAGTTCATCATAACAAGAGTATAGAGGGTAGAAACATCATATGATCCACCTATATTAACAAAGCCCATCATATACATCACGAGAGAGAGAGAGAGAGAGATTAAACACATAGGTACTGGTACAAACCCTCAGCCCCGAGAGTGGACTACTCCCTGTTGGTGTACAAAAGTAGGGGATCTCCTTTTTACCCCTTTACTTGTGCACGGGCAGTCAAAGTCGCGCTCGCGGTCACACTAAGTAGGGCAGAGGAGGGAAGCCAAAGGCACAAGACGGGCAAAACAATGCCAAGACCAGAGACACAAAGAGCAAGAGGGCGAGGTGGACTCCCCCGGCAAAACCCTTGCCGGGGCAGCCTCCCTTGAGCCCAAGGGTTCCAACACCATCAACCACATTGGAACCAAGGCTCGGGAGGCACTTCCATGGTGGCATGCAGATCTTTGTGAAGATCATAAGCACACACAATCAGAGGAGGACCAGAAGACGACGATCCTCGGCAAGATCCTTGCCGAGGAAATCCATGAGACCCCCGGCAAGATCCTTGCCGGGGACGACCACGATGCCATGGCAAGACCCTTGCCGGGGCTCCGGCAAGACCCTTGCCGAGGACACCTGCGGGGCCATAGCCAGGCCCACGTCTGCCAAGACTCCACCGCCGTTCCCATACAACTGCCAGCCCATCCAGCCAGGCAGGCACCTGCGTGGCGACGCGCGGCCTCTAGGCCAACTCAGCAAGCACCTACGTGGTGGCATGCAGATCTTCGTGAAGACTCTGCCACCGCGCCAGCCCAGCAGCTAGCCAACGTGGCACTACAACGCTTCATCAGCTCGGACGCGCGTTGGAGCCAGGCGAGGCGGCGACAGCTGGGACGAGTTTCCTTGCCGTCCCCGATAAAGCAAGAAGGACACGTCGTCAGTGCATTAAATGCGTTTGTCCGATGGTGCCGGAGGATAGACTTAACCATTGTATACCTTTCCACCTCCCGTGTGCCACTGTGGCGACCCCTTTTGACTATAAAAGGAGGCCCGAGGCGTACTGGAGAAGGATTCAGATCTTTTGGACTACGCATGCACCACAGCTAGTTCGAGAGCTCAAGAACACTCAAATATACACCAAAACAGGACTAGGGTATTACGCATCCTTGCGGCCCGAACCTGGGTAAATGATCTTTGTGCTGACTACCAGACCCGCTCTTTGCACAACCCCCGCCCGCCAACCGTAGAAGGGATCCGAGTGATTCCATAGGTGTCGTTTCCACCGACATTTTTGGCGCGCCAGGTAGGGGCTGGCGCAGTTGTGGAAATCTGGTCTGATTGGAGCAGCGGCTTCGTCGTGGTCGTCACTCCAAGGAAGAAGACGACCGAACGGGCGGTGTCATCTGCAGATGCAGTGGAGACCCGTGCAACGACAGAAAAAGCTAAGTCATGCAAAGCTTTGAGCAATTCCTTTATATATATATGGTTATCATCCTCGAAGATCTCGCCCTGTGTATGGAAAACCTGCACGCAATGGGGCCCTTCCACTATTGGCAACACCCTTGCTCTGTTTCGAGTCCGCTCAACAGTTGGAGCGGCTGCGTAAAGAACGGCAGGGTGACCTTCTGCAATTGGCAACACTCTCGTTCTGTCTCGAGTCCGCTCGACAGTTTGAGAAGCCGCATTAAGAGCGGTAAGGTGGTTTGCCTGGCAGCAAGCACACTCGGCAGGCTATTGGGGATCCATCCTCAAGGCGCCTCGGCCTGGGTTTACGCGCCGGCAAGCCTACCCGATTAGCATAGGGTGGACATACAAAGGGAGATCAAACAGGAAAATAACATGCATCATTTCAAAAGTACTGCAGAGTTATATTACATCAGTTGTTGTTGCGGTTCTAACTAAAGATAAAAAATGTCTTGGTCATGAACCTGCGGCGGCAATCAGAAACGGGGTGCCTAATCCCGGCGCTGGCCCTCTACCCTCCGAACTCCGTCGACGCGGCTGATGACGTGCTCGATACGCTCCTCGAGCGCCGCGAGGTCCGCATCCTCGGCAAGCTCTCCGGTGCGGCGTCGATGTCGAGGTTGGGATTCCAGTACGCCACCTTGGTGAGGACCTTGGTCATGGCACCCCGGCAAAGCCTCCGGGCCTCATTGGCCAGAGAGGCCACCCAGTTGGAGCGGAACTGCTCCAGAGCTCCAAGAACGCCCTCGAAGAACAGGGTCAGTTTGGCATTGGGACTCATGTTCGGCTCCGGGACGTACCTCACGTTTGGCATCCCCATGGTAGCCAGCTGCGTGGTGATCCTGCCGGCGACGTCGGAGAGGCGGCTGATCAAGAGGTTCTCGCCCTTCACAAAATCTTCGTGGTTGGTGGCGTCGTTCTTCCGCAGCTGCCTCTCCTTCTCCAGATTCTTGGTCAGGGTCTCCTCCCGGGCCCTGACCTCCGAGAGCGTCCCCTCAAGACCCTCCAGCTTCAGCTTCAGGTTTTGGATGGAGTCGTTGGCCTTGGAGAGTAGCTCGGCCTTGCTGAGTACTGTGGCCTGCGCGTCAGCCAAAGCACCTTTGGCCGCGTACCTCTCCCTCGTCAGCTCCAGGACCTGCTTCTTCAAGCCGTCCCTCTCCACCTCCAGCTCGTTCACCTTGCCGGCATGGACCTGGGCCTGAGCATTGAGTGCCTCCTCGTGCCTCTGCTCCAGCTCCTGGGTCCGCTGCATGACAAGCTTCGCGACCTCCTCATCCTTGCCGCGGAGTGTCACGGCGAGCTTCTCCTCGCGAGTGGCAAGGTCCTCCTCCTGGGAGTTCAACATGGCCTGGTGCTGGTGCCGAGCGGCCTCGTCCTTGGCGGCCTGTTCCCTCGCCTCCTCCTGGGCCTTCTCGATGTCGGCCTGCTTCAAGACAAGCTCCAGCTTGCGCTCGGCCAGCAGGTCCTGGGCATCCTTCACCTCCTTGTGGGCTGGGCGAAACCAAGCCTGCGTCCCGGCGACCCGCCCCTCGAGGTCCGCCTCCGCCTTGCCCACCGCCGCCATCCTAGACTTGGCCTTGTCCAGGCGGGCACGGTGAAGCGCTCGGAGCTTCTGGAAGTTGGCGCTCATGGCCTGGAGGAGCCGCTCTTCCTGGGAACCGCCGCCACCGGCCCTCGGCTCGTCAACAACCTCAAGCCCGGCGGCGGCGAGCACCTCGTCGTCGAACACCTCCCCCTCGGTGGGCGCCCTGGTGCTCGCCGTCCCTGGGAGGTGGACGAACAGGTCATCGCTCACCTTCAGGTACATGCCCGAGCCAAAAGCAACGGAGGAGGAAGGTTGGTCGTCAACCGCCCCCTCCTTGGCAGCAGCCTTGCCGGCCTCCTCAGCAGCGGCCTTGCCAGTCTCCCCGGCCGGCCCCTTGGCAGCATCCTCAGCAGCACCCTTGGCGGCCTCCTCGGCGGCGATCTTGGCGGCCTCGGCCTTGGCGTCCCTAGCGACCTCCTCAATGACGGTGTCAATATCCTCCTGGTCTGCCGGAGAAAGGTTTGGATATCGAGGAGGAGAATGAGGCGAAGCCAAGACCAAGGTTCGAAAAGAAAAAAAAGAACAAGGACATAAGGCGAATAACTTACCCGTGCCGGGCTGGAAGAAGAGGTCCCCTCCCCACCAACATTTGGCGCCGGGACGGAGCCACCAGCGCCCACGTTCGCCTCCTCCTCCTCCGTGCGCATGGGCTCGGTGCTTGGCGCCCTTGCCGGGGACGCCCCTCGGGGCGGCGTGGTCGATGGGGGCGGCGTGTTGGGGGTGGCCCTCAGTGGCTCCTCCTCCTGCCGTCCTCCTCCCGCAACCACGGCAAGGTCAGCGCCAGGGGATCGTACCCCAACACACATTGATGGGGAGTGAGTGGTGAATGCACGCTGGGGGCCGCGCCGGGGGCTGTTATCCGGGCTGCTCTCCACCACCAGCGGCGTACTCGAGGTGCCCGCCAAGGGCTAGCCGCCAGTCGAGGCCCTGGCCCTCTTCGCCACGCTCTGGGCCAGCGTCTCCACATCCCTGCAAAGATGAAAACATGTCAAGACAAGCGGCGCGGTCTGGGGGGACGGAGATGACAAAAGACAAGATACTTACTCATCCTCCGCCTCCTCTTCCGCTGCCTTCCTCTTCCTCCTCGAGCTGAGGGACCCAAAGTTCAAGACGACCTCCGTGTCGTCATCTATGGGAGGAGGGGAAGCGGGTGGAGTCCGAGGACGCTTGGACGAAGAAGAGGCGGTCGCTTATTTCCTCTTCGCCACCGCGGCCTTCACCACCTTCTTTGCTACCGCGGCCCTCGTCAGGCGCACGGACTCCCCTTGGATCTCTTGCCGCTGCTCGGTCCTGCCAGGCCGGATCAACTCGCCGGAGCTGGCCAGCCGTAGGACATGCCTTTTCCCCGAGGCCGGAGGGTCGTCAGCCTCAGCCTCCTCTTCGGTCGACTCGTCGACCACATCTTCAATGTGAGGGGCCCCGGTGTCGGCGCTGCTGGCCTCCCCAGCAGACTCCGCCCACTGGGCGAGCTCTCTCTCCTCCGCGGCCGTCTTGGCCTCGTCTTCCACACCGCCAGTGCTGCCGGCCTCCTTGGCGAGCTCCGCCTCCGCCGCCCCTGGCGGCGATGTAGTCCAGCTCCGCTTGGGTGGTGTCCTGGATGAGCAGTGGCTCGTTGCAGACGTACTTCTCCGACAGGTTGGCGAAGAACTCCTGCACCTGATCCGCCCCCGGCACGGCCCAATTTGGGTCAAGGCCGTGTGCGTTGAAGTCTGGCATCATGGCGATGATGTTGGTTTGGCGAGAGTTGTTGCTCAACGGGACCACCCCTGCCGGCAACCCAAACATGGTCCCCTTGGCGACCTTGCCGGCCTTCGCGGCCTTTCCGGTCTTCTCAGCCCTACTGTCGCGGTTCACGTCGAGCTGAAAAAGCCTCTGGCAAAAGTGGGCGTGCCCCATCACCGTGAAGTTGTGGTTCAAGCCAGGGCGAAGCCTCATGATGTCGGCCGCGTTCCTGAAAAGCCAGGCCGGCCTCCCCTTGTTGTGCAGTGGAGCGATTCGGCGATGGATGAAATCAGCCCCAATCATCTCAAGGGTGAGCCCGGCTACGGTGAGGCGGTGGATCCTGGTGGTGGCGATCGTGAGCTTCTCATCATTGGCGTCGACATCGCCCCAATCATCTCTGTGAACCGGCGGCGCCTGGCGAACCCGGCAAAATTCCTGCGGGTCCTCCTCAATCCAGCACCACCGGCTCCGCCACTCCTCCCACCTCTCCTTCTGAGCGCCCTCCGGGTATGTCCCCTTCTCCTGGCTCCTTGGGATCCAGGCGACACAACCGGAGATAGCGCCTCCCTTTTCGATACGAGGATAGAAGTAGTGGCGGAAGAGCGCCGTGCTGGGATGCACTCCGGCGAAGCCCTCGCAGAGATGGGCGAAAAGGGCCATGCACGCCACGGCATTTGGAGTGAAATCCAGAAGGTGGAAGCCATAGGTGTTCATGACGTCATTGAAGAAATCGGAGAAAGGGGGCAGAACCCGCAGGAAAAATAATCGACGAAGAATGGGTACCGATTCGGGCCGGCCTCGGCGAAGCCGGCAGGGATGATGCGCGTGGCAGGGTGCCCCTTCATATTGCACCCCCAGAGGGGCTTGATGTAGCCCCGGAGGTGGACCGCATCGACCGTCGAAGGAAAGTAGGCAAGCTGCATCCGCCGCGCTGCCAACTCGCTCTCCGGTGCCTCCTTCCCCCCGGCATCCTTGGCCACTCCCTTGCCTTTGCTGGTTTTGGGTGCCATGGCGGCTGAGGGAGACGAGGGATGAGGGGCAACAAAGACGCGGCGGCGCGAGCGAAAGCAAGAGCTTGAGAAGGAAGAAGGGAGGGACGGCAGTTCCGAGATTGGAGAAGGCAGAGAGGGTAAATGGGCGTCGCGCCTGCAGTTTCTCCTTTTTTATGGGGAAGGCGCGGTCCGCTTCGTTACCATTTACCACAATGTGACGCGTGAGGGCAGCAACCGCCCCACGCACGACCCCCACGTCACGCATTCAACGCGGGTCGTGGGGAAGCGCGGCGGGTAGGGAATTACCACAGTAAAACTCCGCCCCGCGTTCCCGCGCACCATTCTGGGCCCGGCCCAACAACGCGTTGCGCTTATGTGTGGCCCAGGTCCGGGGGCTCCTGTCGGTGTACAAAAGTAGGGGCTCACCTTTTTACCCCTTTACTTGTGCACGGGCAGTCAGAGCCGCGCTCGCGGCCACACTAAGTAGGGCAGAGGAGGGAAGCCAAAGGCACAAGACGGGCAAAACAATGCCAAGACCAGAGACACAAAGAGTAAGAGGGCGAGGTGGACTCCCCCGGCAAAACCCTTGCCGGGGTGGCCTCCGCAGCCCCGGCAAGAGCCTTGCCGGGGCAACTTGCCCAACGCCAGCAGAGAGCGCCACCCTTAAGCCCAAGGGTTCCAACACCATCAACCACATTGGAACCAAGGCTCAGGAGGCACTTCCATGGTGGCATGCAGATCTTTGTGAAGATCATAAGCACAAAAAATCAGATGAGGACCAGAAGACGACGATCCTCGGCAAGATCCTTGCCGAGGAAATCCACGAGACCCCCGACAAGATCCTTGCCGGGGACGACCGTGATGCCACGGCAAGACCCTTGCTAGCAAGACCCTTGCCGAGGACACCTGCGGGGCCACAGCCAGGCCCACGTTGGCCAAGACTCCACCGCCGTTCCCATACAGCTGCCAGCCCAACCAGCTGGGCAAGCACCTTCTTGGCGACGCGCGGCCTCCAGACCAACTCAGCAAGCACCTACGTGGTGGCATGCAGATCTTTGTGAAGACTCTGCCACCGTGCCAGCCGAGTAGCCAGCCAACGTGGCACTACAACGCCTCATTAGCTCGGCGCGCGTCGGAGCCAGGCGAGGCGGCGACAACTGGGATGAGCTTCCTTGCCTTCCCCGATAAAGCAAGAAGGACACATCGGCAGCGCATTAAATGCGTTTGTCCGATGGTGCCAGAGGATAGACTTAACCACTGTATACCTTTCCACCTCATGTTTGCCACTGTGGCGACCCCTTTTGACTATAAAAGGAGGCCCAAGGTGGACTGGAGAAGGATTCGGATCTTTTGGACTACGCACGCACCACAGCTAGTTCAAGAGCTCAAGAACACTCAAATATACACCAAAGCAGGACTAGGGTATTACGCATCCTTGCGGCCTGAACCTGGGTAAACGATCTTTGTGCTGACTACCAGACCTGCTCTTTGCACAAACCCGCGCCCGCCAACCGTAGAAGGGATCCGAGTGATTCCATAGGTGTCGTTTCCACCGACACTCCCTCCTCATCATGGTGGCCGCCGGGATGATGAAGATGGCCACCAGAGATGATTCCCCCTCCGGCAGGGTGCCGGAATGGGGTCTAGATTGGATCTCGTGGATACAGAGGCCTTGCAGCGGCATAACTTCTCGTCTAGGGCTACCCCGAAGGTTTCAGAATATTTGGGAATTTATAGTGCAAAGAGGGGGTACGGGAGGCCACCGAGGTGGGCACAACCCACCTGAGCGCGCGAGGGTTTTTTGCCCCCCTCGGGGCACCCCCAGGTGCAGCTCTGGCCCATTAGGTTCCTTCTGGTCCAAAAAAAATCTCCAAAAAATTTCGTGGTGTTTGGACTCCGTTTGATATTGATTTCCTGTGATGTAAAAAACAAGCAAAAAACAGCAACTGGCACTGGGCATTGGGTCAATAGGTTAGTCCCAAAAAATGATATAAAGTTGCTATAAATGATTGTAAAACATCCAAGAATGATAAAATAACAGCATGAAACAATAAAAAATTATAGATACGTTGGAGACGTATTTGCATCCCCAAGCTTAACTCCTACTCGTCCTCGAGTAGGTAAGTGATAAAAGCAGAATTTTTTATGTGGAATGCTGCCTATCATGTCATATCATATTGTTTTGTTCATAGCATGGACAATTGGACTTTTATGTGATTCAAAGCAATAGTCTAGTTTTGACATAATAATTTAGATACTCAAGCATATCAACAAGCAACCATGTCTTTCAAAATATCAACGCTAAAATAAGTTATCCCTAGCCCATCATGCTCAACCATTGATCCATTCATGAAACACACTCGAATATTAGCTACACCCAATACTTAAGTACGATCATATTGCCTCCTAGTTGGTGCTTTTTATAAGAGAAGATGGAGACTCAAATTCAAAAATAAAAATTGCATAAAGTAAAAGAAAGGCCCTTCGCAGAGGGAAGTAGGGATTTGTAGAGGTGCCAGAGCTCAAAGCGAAAAATTAGAGACAAAAACATTTTGGGAGGTGTATCCATCCCACCAACGAAAATGACTTAGAGTTCCCAACACTTTCCATGCTAGATATGCCATAGGCGGTTCCCAAACAGAAAATAAAGTTTATTCCTTTTTCCACCATACTTTCACTTTCCATGGCTAGCCGTATCCACGGGTGCCCTCCATACCAACACTTCCAAGGAATTTATAATTTGACAACATAAAGTAAATTCATTTTTGCATTTCGGGACTGGGCATCCCTAAAACCTTTGCCTTACTCTTGTGCAATGACAAGTGAATAAACACTCATCGCGAGAATAACACATCCAGCATGGAAAATATTAGCCACCTCTCACCGCTCCGCGAGCGAAACAAACACACAAAAGAGAAGTTTATTTTGAAAATTAGAGATGGCACATGCAAATTTGCTTAGAACGGCAAAAGAATACCGCATATAGGTAGATATAGTGGACTCATGTGGCAAAACTGGTTTAAAGGATTTTGGATGCACCAGTAGAAATCATACTTGGTGCATGAAGTCTAGCAAAAAGATTGAGAAGCGACCAACCAAGAAACGGATAATCTCATAAGCAAGCATTAAGGATAAATAACACCAAATAATGCACCACAAGTAGGATATAATTTCATTGCATGACTATTGACTTTCGTACTTGCATAGGGAATCACAAGCCTTAACACCAATATTCTTACTAAAGCATAATTACCCATCTACATAACTCACATATCACATCATCATATCTCAAAACTATTACTAAGAACCAAGTTTATTTTGTCCAATGAACTTCATGAAAGTTTTTATTTTATCCTTCTTGGATATCTATCACTTTGGAACTAATTTTCATGTGTTACTTTTGATAAGCTCAAATAAATATAAGTGAAGATCATGAGCATAATATTTCTTTCTCTCAAATTAATATAAGTGAAGCATGAGAAAATGACAAACTACTCCAAAATGATATAAGTGAAAATCAAATGAGTAGTTTAGTAAATGGATAGCTATGTGTGGACTCTCTCTTATTTAAAACTTTCAGATCTAAGTATTTTATTAAAACAGCAAGCAGAATAAAATGACATTCTAAGAATAGCACAACTCATGTGAAGAAGCAAAAACCTAGGTTCAACCGATACTAACCGATAATTGTTGAAGAATAAAGGTGGGATGCCTACCGGGGCATCCCCAAGCTTAGTTGCTTGAGACTTCTTGAAATATTATCTTGGGATGCCTTGGGCATCCCTAAGCTTGAGCTTTTGTGTCTCCTTAATTCCTCTCATATCACGGTTTCCCTAAATCTTAAAAACTTCATCCACACAAAACTCAACAAGTACTCACGAGATAAATTAGTATAAACCAATGCAAAAACCTTATCATTCTCTACTGTAGCAAATCACTAAAATTATTATTCAACATTGCATACTAAATGCCTATGCATATTTAATACTCCTATCCCCAAATAGAATCATTAAACAAGCAAACATATGCAAACAATGCAAACATAACAGCAATCTGCCAAAACAGTACACTCTGTAAAGAATGCAAGAGTATCAATACTTCCCTAACTCCAAACATTATGAAATTCTACCACACTGTAGAAAATTTATCAGAGCTCATTTTGCAAAAAATTTCAACATTTAATCACATTCTGACTTTCCACGGGATTTTTTTCAACATTGATAAACTTTCTGTTTTTAAACAGCAACATGTAGACTTATAAAATAAGCATAGCAAAGGCTATCATTGCCACTTTTATTGAAAAAAAGATGCAAAACATTATTCTAAATAACATTAAGAAAATTCTAACAAAATAAATGGATGCTCCAAGCAAAACACATATCATGTGACGAATGAAAACATTGTGGCAAGTGAGGTTACCGATAATGTTGGAGACGAAAGAGGGGATGGCTTCTAGGGCATCCCCAAGCTTAGTTGCTTGGATCTTCGTTGAATATTACCTTGGGGTGCCTCGGTCATCCCCAATCTTAGGGTCTTGTCACTCCTTATTCTCCTCATGTCGACATCTCACCCAAAACTTGAAAACTTCAATCACACAAAACTTAACGGAACTTCGTGAGATAGGTTAGTATGATAAAGAGCAAACCATTTCACTTGGTACTGTCAAAGACAATATTCATAATTGTTTCCACACAAATCCTGCTGTAGCACATCATTTCCACAATTTATATTGATCAATATAAGCCATACAAACTAGGAAACAAGCAAACTATGCATTGAAAATAGAATCTGTCAAAAACAGAACAGTCTGTAGTAATCTGTACTCCAACCAAACTTCTGCTACTCCAAAATTCTGAAAAATTAGGATAACCTGAGAAATTTGTTTATTAATCTTCTGCAAAAGGAATCAGTATTTTATCACGCTTATTTTAAAAATTAAAATTATTGTCATGAGTGTAGAAGTTTCTGTTTTTCAGCAAGATCAAATCAACTATCACCCAACATAATCCCAAAGGCTTTGCTTGGCACAAACACTAATTAAAACATAAAAACACATCTAATCAGAGGCATCTTTATATATTTATTGAAAAACAGCAAAAAAACCAAAAAGCAAAAAGATAATGGTTGGGTTGCCTCTCAACAAGCGGTTTCTTTAATGCCTTTTAGCTAGGCATGATGATTTCAATGATGCTCACATAAAAGATAAGAATTGAACCACAAAGAGAGCATCATGAAGCATATGAATAGCACATTTAAGTTTAACCCACTTCCTATGCATAGGGATTTTGTGAGCAAACAAATGGGAACAAGAATCAACTAGCATAGGAAGGCAAAACAAGCATAACTTCAAAATTTTCAACACATAGAGAGGAAACTTCATATTATTGCAATTCCTACACGCATAAGTTCCTCCCTCATAATAATTTTCAGTAGCATCATGAAGAAATTCAACAATATAACCATCACATAAAGCATTCTTTTCATGATGCATAAGCATAGAAATTTTGTTACTCTCCACATGAGCAAATTTCTTCTCATCAATAATAGTGGGAGCAAACTCAACAAAATAACTATCATGTGACTGAAAATTAAACTCATGATGAAAAGTTTCATGATTATCATTATTCTTTATAGCATACATGTTATCACCATAATCATCATAGATAGGAGGCATGCTTTCATCATAATAAATTTTCTCATCAAAACTTGGGGGACTAAAAATATCATCTTCATCAAACAAAGCATCCCCAAGCTTATGGCTTTGCATACCATTAGCATTATGGATATTCAAAGAATTCATACTAATAACATTGCAATCATGCTCATCATTCAAATATTTTGTGCCAAGCATTTTATTGACTTCTTATTCTAAAATTTGAGCACAATTTTCCAATCCATCATTTTCAAGAAAGATATTATAAAGATGATCAATAATATGATGCAACCTCAATTCCATTTTATTTGTAGTTTACTTTCACAAACCAAACTAGTGACAAAACAGGAAACTAAAAGTTTCAATTGCAAGATCTAAAGATATACCTTCAAGCACTCACCTCCCCGGCAACGGCGCCAGAAAAGAGCTTGATGTCTACTACGCAACTTTATTCTTGTAGACTTGTGTTGGGCCTCCAAGCGCAGAGTTTTGTAGGACAGTAGCAATTTTCCCTCAAGTGGATGACCTAAGGTTTATCGATCCGTGGGAGGTGTAGGATGAAGATGGTCTCTCTCAAACATCCCTACAACCAAATACAAGAAATCTCTTGTGTCCCCAACACACCCAATACAATGGCAAATTGTATAGGTGCACTAGTTCGGCGAAGAGATGGTGATAATAGTGTAATATTGATGAAAGAAATATATTTTTATAATCTGAATAAATAAAATCTCTCAACAGTACTAACATAGTTGGATCATATGATTATCCCTCAAAGTGTAACGATGAATCACTCTTAAGTTCCTATTAGCGGAGAACAAAAGATAGGAATTGTTTGTAGGGTATGAAACCACCTCAAAGCTATTCTTTCCGTTCGATCTATTCAAGAGTCCGTACTACAATAACATAAAGCTATTTTTTCGTTCGATCTATCCTAGAGTCCGTACTAAGATAACACCAAAACAAGTTCATATTCATAATACTCAGTCCACACAAAGAACTACAAAGAGACCCCAAAGTTTCTACCGGAGAAAAACGTGCATCAACCCCTATGCATATATTACCCGAATATCACCGTGGGAATCCGCGAGTTGAATGTCAAGACACATATCAAGTGAATCAATATGATACCCCAATTGTCACTTCAAGTATTCATACCACAAGATATATATCATGTGTTCTCATCTTTGAATATTCAATCCGACAAGACAAAACTTCAAAGGGTAAAGATTCAATTCATCATAACAAGAGTATAGAGGGTAGAAACATCATATGATCCATCTATATTAACAAAGCCCATCATATACATCAAGAGAGAGAGAGATTAAACACATAGCTACTAGTAAAAACCCTCAGCCCTGAGGGTGGACTACTCCCTCCTCATCGTGGTGGCCGCCGGGATGATGAAGATGGCCACCGGAGATGAGTCCCCCCTCCGGCAGGGTGCCGGAACGGGGTCTAGATTGGATCTCGTGGATACAGAGGCCTTGGGGCGGCAGAACTTCTCATCTAGGGCTACGCCGAAGGGTTTCAGAACATTTGGGAATTTATAGTGCAAAGAGGGGTTGCGGGAGGCCACCGAGGTGGGCACAACCCACCTAGGCGCGCCAGGGGGCCCTGGCGCGGCCTAGTGGGTTGTGCCCCCCTCGGGGCACCCCCAGGTGTAGCTCTGGCCCATTGGGTTCCTTCTGGTCCAAAAAAATCTCCAAAAAGTTTCGTGGTGTTTGGACTCCGTTTGATATTGACTTCCTGCGATGTAAAAAATAAGCAAAAAACAACAACTGGCACTGGGCACTGGGTCAATAGGTTAGTCCCAAAAAATGATATAAAGTTGCTATAAATGATTGTAAAACATCCAAGAATGATAAAATAACAGCATGAAACAATCAAAATTTATAGATACGTTGGAGACGTATCACTCATATTTCAGCAATCAAGAGGTAAGCACTTTTAGCTGTGATTAGTGAAGACATCTTGGTGTGGACCATATGTTTAGTGAAGCTTGTAGCTGTGAGGGTGCTGTGGAATCTATCATGGAAGAATTGATATGCGCACTTGAAGAAGCAGCAACGGTTCTTGGCCAAGGAAGTTTTCGTGAAACACTAGCAGTAACAATTTGGTACTTGTGATGGGAACACCGTAAACTCGTGCATGGTGAACAACTACAATCAACGTCACATATTAGTATGGCAGATCAAAGTTCTAACAAGCAACTACTCACGAGCAAGTCTACCAAAGGCTAGGAAAGCGATGGGTGGTCAAAACCAATGCATAACTTTGTCAAGTTGAATATTGATGCAGGTTTTGATGCTGATTCACTTATGGGGACTTTTGGTGCTGTCCTGAGAGATAGTAAAGGTGATTTTGTGGCAGCTGCAAATAACAAAGTTGAGGCTTGCTTGGATGCCCTCACAGCAGAGATAATGGCGCTAAGATTTGGCTTACATTTAGCATAGACTGTTGGCTGCAACCGGCTGGTTGTCAACTCCGACAATGTTGATATTATTAGCATCATGAGCGAAAGAGGTTTCTATGCAGGTGTGGGAGCTCATCTTTGATGGGTGCTATCATATGTTGACAAACATTGTTCATGTCATACTCGAGCATTGTCAATGGGAGGAAAACAAAGTGGCTCAAGAATTATCCCGTATAGCTAGATATGATAATCCTAATATTTGGTTAGATGACCCCCCTGTTTCGTTTCTTGTCAATGATGTATCTTTGATTACCAATGAAAAAAGAGGGGGTTTCAAACATAAAAAAGAGGTAATAACTTTTTTTTCATACAACATACTTTGACATGTATCTAGCTTTTTTTTTGACGTGGATGTATCTACTTTCTTTGGGATAATTCAAAAACAAAATTTTAAAGACAATGCGGAATTCTTGCTACATCTATACCAAGATCATGGTTAATGGAAACTCCGGAGACAAAATATACAACTACAAGGGCCTGCATTAAGGTGAACCTCTCTCACCGATGTTGTTCATCGTCACTATGGAACCTTTGCAGAGGCTGTTTGAGCTGGCCGCAAACAGAGGGGTCTTGGCACTCTTGGCGCATGTGGGCATGAAGAAACATATGCCCATCTTTGCAGACGATGTGGTCTGGTTTGTCAAGCCCAATCCAGTGGACCTTGTAGTTTGCAAGTGCATCTTTGAGCTGCTTGGAGAGGCGTCAGGCCTACGGATCAACATGAGTAAGTCAGCAGCGTTACCGATTAGATGTTCAGAGGAGGAAATCATCATGACATGCAATGAGCTTGGGTGCCCTTTGGGATCATTTCCAATTAAGTATCTTGGGCTGTCGTTATCCCTGAGGAAGCAATCAGCGACACAGTTGTAGTACTTGGTGGACCAGATGGACAATAGGTTGCTAGAATGGAAGGCAGCTCTCATGCCGAAGAGTAGCAGATTAACCTTGGTTCAGTCAGTACTATGTGCCATGCCAATCCATGCAATGATGGCCTTGGACCTCCCAATGAAAATGATTGCGGCTATGAACAAGGTGTGCAGGAGGGCAGAAGCTAATGGTGGAAATTGTGCTGTCGCATGGGAGGCGGTGTGTGCACCGAAGTGGGCAGGTGGATTAGGATTGCCAAATCTATGATGGATGAATGTGGCGATGCAGACTCGATAGACCTGGCTCAAAAGGACAGACGCAACTAGGCCATGGAATGAGTTCAAAATCAAAGTACCGGACGAATCAATGCTTCTTTACCAGGTGGCCATGAGGAGTACATCACACAATGGCCTCACGACACTCTTCTGGGAGGACCGATGGTTAGATGGGATGCGGATCCAGGAAATTGCTCCGTCGATATATGGCAGGATCCCGCTGCATATCAGAACATACAGACTGGTCGGCCAGGCTATGGAGGATGGGTCCTGGGCGATGGATATTGGCCCGAACATAGGACCGGATGCACTACAGGAGTTCCTCTCGCTCTGGCAGAGGGTTGTCACTTGGGAGCCTACTACTTCTTGAGCTTGCGTTAGTTTTTCCCTTGAAGAGGAAAGGGTGATGCAACAAAGTAGAGATAAGTATTTCCCTCAGTTAGAGAACCAAGGTATCAATCCAGTAGGAGACAACGCACAAATCACTCAATACCTGCACAAACAATCAAACTACTTGCACCCAACGCGATAAAGGGGTTGTCAATCCCTTCATGGTTACTTGCAAAAGTGAGATCTGATAGAGATAGATGAAACTAAACAAATGATAAAGTAAATATTTTTGGGTTTTTGGTTATAGATCAGAAAGTAAAAGATTGCAAGAATAGTAGATCGGAAACTAATATGATGGAAAATAGACCCGGGGGCCATAGGTTTCACTAGAGGCTTCTCTCATGATAGCAAATAATATGGTGGGTGAACAAATTACTTCCGAGCAATTGATAAAAAAGCGCAAAGTTATGACGATACCTAAGTCAATGATTATGAAATATAGGCATCACGTCCGTGTCAAGTGATACGTCTGAAAGTGCGTTATATCGACTAGAGGGGGGGGGTGAATAGGCGATTTTTATAAATTCTTCACTGAGAAATTTGTGGGTGAGGAAATTCCTTAGCGAAGAACTACTTGCAACGGAATAAGTACTCACAAGTATGCATAGCAGAGCACAAGCATAGTCATCATGATGAAATGAAAACACACACAGAGTACAGAAAGCGTAAACACAGGATAACACAGGATGAAGACAAACAGACTGAGGAAATTGAGAAAGTCTTCAGTCAAAGTCTTCAAACACAGATATGAACAATTGCACAACACAGGAATGAGGAAATGAAAGAGTTTAGGAAATAGAACCAGTTGGCTTGGTGAAGACAATGATTTGGTAGACCAGTTCCAACTGTTGTCTCAGTTGTCCGTCTGGTTGGAGCGGCTAGGTATTTAAACCTGAGGACACCCAGTCCCGGACACACAGTCCTCACCGTAATGCCCTTGAACTAAGGTCACACAGACATCGTCCAATCACTCGTGGTAAGTCTTCAGGTGACTTCCAAACCTTCAAAAACTCGGTCACTCGGCGATCCACAATTTCCTCTTGGATGCTCTAGACCATGACGCCTAACCGTCTGGAAGAAGCACAGTCTTCAAAGGTAACAAGCATCGGATCCACGCAGGATCAATCTCTTCAGTGATGCTCAATCACTTCGGGTTTGTAGGTGTTTGGGTTTGGGGTTTTTCCTCACTTGATGATTTTCACTCAAAGTCCTTGGAGGATGGGACGCTCTCAAATCACAAGTGTCAGTTTCTCTCGGAGCAGCCAACCAGCTAGTGGTTGTAGGGGGGCGGCTATTTATAGCCTAGGGAGCAGCACGCATGATAGGACATAAATGCCCTTCAATGATATGACCGTTAGGTGGGTAGATATTTTGGGACAGCTGCCGCATAGCACAGCAACGGTCGGAAATTTGAGGTTCACATTCCTCAGGGCTATCATGTTCCTCACTGTGTAGGCAATCCGCACTGGCGAATTCCTAACTCCTCAGTCAGAACAAATTCCTCAGAGACCAGAAGAACTTCGTCTCTGTCACTAAAGAATATGACTGAACTGTATGAGATTTCCAATGGCTTCACTCGAAGGGATTGGTAGGTGTAGGATTTTGAGTTGAGCATCACATGGAAATTTTTCCTTAGTATTTCCTCGACCCCCTTTAACAGTACGGTGTTTCCTATGACTCAAGAAAGAGAAAATGAAACTACGAAAACAAAAGTCTTCACGCTTCATATTCCTCAAATGAATACCAAGTCTTCAAGGTCACACCAATTTCTTCACTTTCAAAGTCTTCAGAAAGTCTTCAGAAATCCAAAGTCTTCAGTCGAAGAACTTCATTTTTAGGGGTCGACTTTGTCTGTAATTATCAAACTCCTCATAGACTTATAGATCTGTGTACACTCACAAACGCATTAGTCCCTTAACCTATAAGTCCTCAATACACCAAAATCACTAAGGGGCACTAGATGCACTTACAATCTCCCCCTTTTTGGTGATTGATGACAATATAGGTTAAGTTTTCAACGGGGATAAAGATATGAAGTGTAAATACTGATATTGAGGAATTTGATTGCAAGATATAGAAGAACTCCCCCTGAAGATGTGCATAGTGAGGAATTTGCTTTTGAAGCAATGCACACTTGAAGAGTTGAATCATGGAGATCTCCCCCTATATCTTGTAATTCATACACGCATTTGACATAATATATGAAGAATTTGAAATGCATGATGAAATATGGTGGCTGATGTAATTCAGCATGCGTGCAATAACATTAACGAGGAATAAGCATGCAGACGAAACAATAAAAGTATCAGGTCACCATAGAGTTTAAGTTTACAACTCGATCCAGCAAAGTCTTCAAAAGAACGAGAGTTGCAACTTAGAAAAAAAACGCCCATATAATAGACCCGCTTGAAGACTAACTCAAATTTCTCCCGCTTTGTCATCAAATGACCAAAAGGGTTGAAAATGAGGACTAACGCCCCCGAAGAATATCAAGGTGATGAAGGAGCGTCAGCGTTGTTGGGGTCGGTTGTTGGAGTAGGGCCTGCCGCAGTGTCGTCCAAATCTTCATTTTCATCAGTGTCACGTGATGAAGAATAGGAGCTGGCCACCAAGGTAGGAACCTTGACCTTCTTGTACTTCTTTGGAGGAGGTGCAGCCCAGTCAAGATCATCCTTGAGACCCATTGTCTTCAGATCTTCTTCCCTATAAACTTGAGACAGAACAGCCCAGGTGCGGTTGAGGATTTCATGAAGGTAGTAGCGGTTTTTCTTCACTGCATTGTGGCTAGCAGTCATGTTGTGAAGAATTGAACCAAACTGACGCTTGACCCACTTATGATTGCGATCAACCTTCTGGTGAAGACTGAGGAGTAGCTCACGGTCAGTCATCACCCTGGGTGCTGTGCCTTGAGGATTTTGCTTGGGTGCGTTGGCGGCAGAGTCATGGGTGGCAGATTCATCATTGGTGGAGTAGGATGTAGCCTTGCGAAATTGACCATCCAATGGACGACTGCCTTCATCAATTACAGCAGTAGCCTTGCCCTTTTCATCAGCTGAGGAAAATGTCCGTTTGAGGACTTCAATTGGGGGCAAGTAGCTGCAATGGTTCAGTGTATCAGCTTTATAGTTGAGTGAAGACCTTGTCTTGATGAATCTCGTAATCCAAGGTGCATAAGGCTTCAACTCAAATGGTGACATGGCGACATTAGCCAGAGTCCTCATGAAGAAATCATGGAAGTTGCTGGGTATGCCATGAATGATATTGAAAAGCATATTCTTCATGATGCCAACGACTTCTTCTTCATTTGAGTCATGGCCCTTGATTGGACTCAATGTCTTCGTCAGAATGCGATAGACAGTCCGAGGCACATACAGCTATTCCTTCACAAGGAATTTTGTTCTTGAGGTCTGACCTGGCTTCAAAGGCTTCATCAGCACTTGCATGTAGTGATCGGTTAGCTCAGGTTCATTGCAGACGCAACAACCACCTTCAAGGGGCGGACTGAGAGGAAAGGCACGAAGCAATTCAGTAGCTGGTGCCTTGTAGTGAGTGTTTTCAGACATCCAGTCCAGCACCCATGAATTCACATCTTCAGAATTTCCGGTGATGTGCAGCGTTGCATAGAATTGAAGAATAAGTTCTTCATTCCAATCACAGATGTCAGTGCAGAAATTTAACAGTCCAGCGTCGTGAAGAACACTGAGGACTGGCACGAAGCACGGCAGAGATTCCATATCCACGTGAGGAATGTGCTCATGATCGCAGACTTTGTCTTTGTTGAACAACACTGAGGAATAGAAATTTGCCTGGCTGGCAGTCCAGAAACACCTCTTCCTTATGCGAGCAGAGTCATAAGGGTTGTAATCAGTGAAGAATATATGCTCGCCAAAGAAGGCATCAGTCTTGAATTTTTGTTTCCTGGAGAAGGGATCCTTTGGTTTGGGCAGAGGAGTGTCAGTGAGTTGCATCACAACCTCAGGAATCACAATCTTAGCTTCTTCAGGCTGAGGAATTTCTGGTTCCTCTTCAGTGGCAGCCTGGTTCTGGAATTCATCATTTTCAGTTTCTTCAGCACTAGCGGCTGGAATGTCTTCATGAGCTTCATCAGATCCCATTTGAACTGTAGTGACTGGGGACTGAGGAATTTGCTGCAGTGGAGTGAAGAGTGGAGAATTGGGGTGCTGACTTTCCCAAAAGTCATCATTCATCAAAGGGGTGGTACAACCAATGTCCACATCTTCATCTTCAATTTCTTCAACGCCGGCCTCTTCAGCAGTAAACTGAGGCACAGGCGAGGAAACCACTGGGGTTGAAGGGATTTCATCCACTCCAATTTCTTCATCCATCTGCTCTGACGTAGCAGCAGAAGGAGTTTCTTCATCAGATCCACTAGGGATCACATATTCTTCACCAAAAGGAACAAGGTCCTTTGATGCAATGGTTGAGATTGGAACAGCATCAATCGGGTTTTCAAAAGAGCTGGTCATAGGCTTCATTTTCTTCGGAGCAGAAGAATCTGAAGAAGCTGACGCTTTCCTTTTCTTCACTGCTGCACGCTCTGCAGCCTTGGTCTTCTTCACATCTGATGCAGATGGAAGGATCAGAGTTGGAGTAGGCGCAGGAGGAGCAGAGGAATTTGGTTCAGTTTCTTCAGGCACAACTGATGCAGTTGCCCTGACCTCTTCATTTTATTCAGGCGCACCGCTAGTGGGTGCCCTGGAACTCACATTATCTTCAGCAGCCTGATTGTCATCAGCGGTGCTGGCATGTTCTTCAGTTTGCTGAGCAGATGCTTCAGCCTGAGTGACTTCAATATGCAGAGGGGCAGTGGCACTTGAAGTGAGTGTCTTCGTCAGATTGACGAACCTGACCTTGGCTCCTTTCCAATCAGCATATTAAGCGTTGAAATCATCGCTGAGGAGTTTGATTTCAGACTGGAGCTTTACAAGTTCATCAGTTGTCATAGAGACAACGTTGTTCTTCAGGAACTTCTCCTTCCTGTACTGTGCTTTCTTGAGTTGCCTGGCCTTCTCATATTTCCCTTTTTCTTCACTGATGAAATGGGTCAGCATGTGACTTTGGCCAGGTGTCAACTTGAAATCCGGCATAGGAGTGTTTGGGTCCTTGTGCCAGAGATCAATATAGTCGAGGATCAGCTTTGGATCCAAAAGCAGTGGCACTTCTATGCTCTTGGCTCTAGCGGCCCTGACTTGCCTGTCTCTGATGATTTCAGCAAGTTCTTCATCATCAGCTTCGTCTTCATCAGACGGTACTTGGAAGGCGACCTGCTTCTTCTGAGGACTTGGGCGAGAGCCTCGTCCAGCAGTTGTCTTTGTCTTCAGCAGAGAGGGTCCTGTTGAAGACTTTGGTGCAGCTGAGGAACTAGCTGAAGCTCCTGAGGCAATAGAGATGCCTGTAGTCCTTTGGCACGTTGCAAGATGCACAGGTGCTGAGGATTTTGTCGGAGCAGCTGAGGACTTTGGAGGAGCAGGAGCGGCTTGAGGAGTTGGCCGTGAGGGCTGAGCTGAAGAAATTGGCCGTGAGGGCATTGAAGAAGAGGCACTTGGCTTGTGCACAGGCTTCTTTGCCATGGATTTCTTCGGCCGTACAGAGGCCTCAACAACAGCAGCAGTGGAATCTTCGTTGAATTTCTTCACTGCATCTTTTGCCTGTTTGGCCAACTTGGCTTGGCGCTTGGCCCATTCTTCAGGAAAATCCTCACCGCGCTTGATGCTAGTGGGATCTGCCTCTTGGCCAGGTGCCAATGGAGGTCTTGAGCATGGAGGAGTAACAACGAATTTCTTCATGTACTTTGGAGTCACATACCTGTACTCCCTCCACTCTTTTGCCCATCACCTTTCTATCCTCTGAATGCGCACCTTGCGCTGATTCTTATCTTCCTCAGGGGGTGTGCAGTATCCCGCTGTAGCGACGTGACCTCAGACGGTCAAGTCTCTGTGTTTCTGTGCCATCCCTGGATCAGTATGCTGGCACACACAGTACATCAATGTATATATCAAAGTGCAATCACATGTATAAATAACGTAAAACTGATATATACCTCATAAGTCACAACGGAAACAAATAGTCGAGTGTGGAGTCCCATCAACGCCATCGGCAGGTTGAGTGTAGACCGTAACCCTGTACCGTACTCTTACTCGTTGGAAGAAAGTATCTGCAACATGATACGTTGCAGCCGTGTAGGTCAGTACATTGAATGTACCGGCAAGATCACAACATGAGAAAACACATGATAAAACTATACTATATGCAATATGGCTTTGTGGCTCTGTGTCTGAGTTTTGCTTTGCATAAAAGCTGGTTTTATTTTCCCTACATCAAAGAAATTCAGGAGTCTATACTATGGAGTTTCCTATCATGACATGGTTCCGCCAACCGATGTCTCATGGCCCAAATCATCATAAGTTGCCCACAATTATGTTATCAGTCCGGTGTTGAGAGTTCCGAGATAGATCCAAGTCCAAAGGCTCAAATTGTCCGTAACCGGGGACATGGCTAATCGATTAGGTTTAAACCCTCTGCAGAGGTTTGTACACTTTACCCGCAAGATTCGATCCCTCTTTTTACGTTCTCGCACTTCAGGGTGTTTGAGAACAAGATGACCGAAACATGGTCTTCCAAAGAGTTCCTCTGACCACTGTCCGGTGCTCATCCAATCCTACCGTAGTTCTACATCTGCTAGCACCGTCCCAGCCAGAGTCACAACTAAGGTCAACCAAGCCAGAGCCCATAGTGACTTGCGGTTGCACAGGTAAGCTTCCGGGCATGAAGTATTCTTCCGTCTCTTTGAGTCTGGGTGAAGCTTTCCGCAAGATGTCATGGCGCTTCTCCATGCATCCCGGCCATCCACTGGTTGCTCCAGGGTGCCCGTCAACCGTCCTTCACCCAGTAGTGTGTATTGAATTCTTGTCTCGAGTCTTGAAGTCTTGAGGCCTTGAAGATGCAGTCCTCGCATATGCTATCATGGAGTTGTCGTCATTGACGTAGAGTCCTCCTTCTTCACACCACTCTCGTGCACTCATACCAAACCCCGTCTACTATAGCATAGCATTACTTGAACATAGGTATGAAAAACATGGTCAAAGTGAACTTGCCTGGTATTACTTGATGAAGATAACAAAACTCTCGGAATAATGACTTGGTAGAACTATTCGTCACTCCGTTGAAAATCTATATAGTCAAACATAGCATTCATATAAGCAAACATACTAGCAAGCAATTCTAACACTCATAATAAAACCAACAAATAAATTCCAAAACAACAAGGGACACCAAATAAGAACAAAGGACAACTACACAACAAAACTAATAAAGAAAACTCTAAGACATAACACAAAACAGTTTTGTCCTAAGTAAAAACTTAACAACAATTAAAACACTAAACTTATAAATTAACAGAAAATACAAAGTAAAACAACTAAGTTAACAGAAGGTATTTTTCATAAAATTTTATTTGCAAAAAGAAACAAATAAAAAGCTTTTATGAAACAGTAACTATGACCTAAAAAGTTTTCATACAAAACTAAATAAAATAATTTTTTGAAATAAAAATAAAATTTTCTTTGGTTCACTAACAGAAACAAAACTAAATTTGTCAAAAGTGACAAAAAGAAATAATTTAAAACTAATAAAAACAATAAAGAAAAGACTAAAACAACACTATAACTAAAACAGTACTGTTTTGCTAAAAACATAATTTAAAATTAAACTAAAAATAAATAAATATATCCTACTGGATAGACAAAACCATAATAAAACAGTAGCAAAAAGAATCAATCAAAAATATTTTATAAAACTCAAACTAGAGCCAAAACAGTGTTTGAAGCATATTTGAAATAATTCAAATTTAAACTACTCAAATTTGCAAACTAATTACGCAAACAAAAACTTCAACAAATTTGTGACACAATGCAAAAAAGAATCACTCAAATTGAATCGAAAACATAAAATTTATAAGCAATCTAAAATTAAAACTATTTCTGTTTTTAAAACAGAAACGAAAATAAACTAAAAAAATAAACGGGCAGGTACTACGCGTCGGGCTGCTATTGGGCCTAAGCAATGGGCGATCTCAACTGAACGACGCTCGGTCGTAAACTAAATAAAACGCGTACGGTTAAACAGAAAAAAAACGCTCGGCTAAACCGGGTAGATTTGAACCGATCTAAACCTAATAAAGCCGTAACTAACCGGAACTAAACCGATCTAATAAAAAAAACGTAACCGATCGTTAGATCTAATCTACGCCGTCAATAATAGATCGGACGGTGGAGGTTGCTTACAGCGGTGGTGGCTACTCCAGCGAGGTCGTCGGCGGCGGTGGCGGCTCGGACGTCGGTGGCGGTGGCGCTCCGGTCGTCGACGATGAAGATGGAGGGGTCGGGGCGATGTAGCGGGCGACGACGAGTCCAACGGTGGTCGTGGAGTCGGAGGAGATGGTCGGAGGCAGTCGACGACGAGCTCGAGGCGGCGGCTCTGGAGCTCGGGCGAGGGCACGGGGAGGTGCGGTGGACGGTGTAGAGGCGATTGGTAGAAGTGGTGGGGCTCGGGGGCAACGGAGAGAGTGGCCTGGGCGGCAATGGCGCGGTGGTGGAGGCGGAGCTCCGGCGAGGGATTGCACGCGAGGGAGAGGGGTTCGGGACGGCTTTAGGGGCGGAACGGAGGGAGAGGGGGGTATTTATAGAGGGGAGGGCGACTTGGGAGAGGGGGCGAGCGGGGATCGCGATCCCTTGAGATCTGGGATTCGGCGGCGGCGGCGGCGCGATCCTGCTGCGGCGGTTGCGTGCGGAGGAGGAAGGCGACGGCGGGGTCCCACGCGTCAGTGAGCGCGGGAAGGGTGCGAGGGGATCGGGCGACCGGGGCGGAGGCGTTTCGGGCGTGCGCGCAGCTGTGGGCTGAAAGGCCAGTGGGCCGGTGCGGTGCGGGAAGAGAGAGAGAGGAACAGTGCTGGGCTTCGGCCCGGTACTGTTCGAGGATTTTCTTTTTATTCTTTTCACAGACAAAAAAATAAAAAGAAACAACAAATAATAATAAAAAGAATATAGGCATATAATATATCAAAATTTTCATAAAAAGAAATCCTAAAACATGAACATATTTTCCAGTCCAAATAAAATCAGCAAAACTTTAAATAAAGCGAACGGAGCTACTGTTGCAATAAAGCTCAACAAAAATCATTTTTTAAATACCAAAATGATTTTCAAAATGATTTTCTCCTAATTTTCCATTGAAGGGAATCATTTTACCCTTATTTCCATTTATTTATTTTTAGGAGAAAAATAATTTGAATAAAATCAAAAAAAAATTCCAAATTTGAAAGGGAGTTTCAAAATACTTCCAATGACTTTCAATTTGATTCTTTGTAACTTCCAACTCATATTTCATATAATTGAAGAAGTCATTTTATCTTCTCTCGTGAAAATCATTGAGTTGCATAAAGTTTCCGAATTTGAAATATTTCCAAATGGAATTCAAATCCTTTCAAAACCCTTTTCATTTATTTAAATGGAAGAAGTCATATCATCTTCACTCTAGGGTTTTGTGATGAAATAATTTGAATTCATGGAGATCATAAATGCAAGGGTGAAAGTTTGGGAAAGTCATTTCATTCCCTCTCATTCAACTTCAAAAGTTTCAAATTTCACTCACTTTCAGTCAATCAATCAAACAAACAATCATAATAATTTATTTAATATAACATTCCAGAATTTAGAATTTTGGGATGTTACAAACCTACCACACTTAAAATGAATCTCGTCCTCGAGATTCGAAGAGGCTAGCAAGAAAGGTTAGGGTTTGGGGGTCTTCTAGCAAATCCATCAAGCAGAATGGTCTAGTGTGCTACCACACTTAAAAACAGGGCTATGGTTCCAATAGATCTTATGTACTCCATCCTTAGTGTGGACACTGTCGGTCTTCTCACATCTTCGGAGTAACTCCTACACTGGGGCTCTTCAAGTAGGGCATAACCTTTTCCTCAAAGTCGTGTCCTTTCATCCTGGTGAGGTTCTTCCGAGACTGTGTCTTCATATCTGACAGGTCTGTCGCCAATTCTAATTAATTAGTGAAATCTCATGGTGGTCAACAATTAATGGTTTCTCCTGCAGAAAAGGGTTTGGGTTGAATCTCACCGTATATCCTACGATTGGCAACGGTTGCCTGTTATAGGGATCCATCGTTCTAGCATTCTATGGTTTAAACAAGGTTTGATATCGTCGTCTCTCTACTATGGGTAAGTCACTCAGATTTACCATTCCAAATAGCAAGAGCGAATGACCAGAGTAAGTCGGTATGGTGATCAATCCATTCCGCACCCAAATCATTACTCTGTATAAGGTTTAGCGAATCTCGCATTTCTAACACTCGGGAATTCTCACAAGCATTGCAGAATTTCTCTTGTCGACGAACTTAGCTCGGATAATTCCATTGATTCTGCAAGCTGAATGAAACATCTATCGTTACTTCACAACTCTCGGGGTTTCGTAGCCTCCTAAGGAACATCTGCTCATCAAATCACATCTTCTTCCAAAATTTCTTCTTGCAGGGAGTACTTGATCTTTATTAATTCCTGGGCCTGTGGGTTGTGGGCCCACTTCAATACTTGCATAGCTTTAACTCATCCTATTGGGTTATATGGTTCCATATTCCAACATTACACCTTCTTAAATTCCAATATTGCTTCATTCCTTCATATTCTTGGGGTAACCAACATATCGAAACAAAACTCATACCTATTTTGTCCAAACTTCACTCCCTGAAATATCATTATCCTTTCCATGGGTCAAGTGTTCTTCACAGGGTACTACCACCCTTAAATGAAATTCACAAATCCATCCATAGACCATATTTCTCATATCCTTGAAACTGGTCCAAAATCTTTGTTCATAGAGTAAAAACTCACATAATACAACATATGAAATAATAACACATTAACTTTATTGATTTCATGAATTCATTACAATCTCTGAGCACCCATTACATAACTCAACTCATCGAACTTATGAAAATAGGATTGCTTTCTACCACTCTTATTATACATATCAAAATCTCAACTACTCAGCTCCAGCTTTTTTCTGATTTGAACATTCCCTAGCAAAATGTCCTGCTTCCTTGCAGCGAAAACAAATGACTTCCGACATGTCTAGGGGCTTCTTTGTGATTATGTAGGTTCCTTGGATTCTTGGCTTCTTTTCTGGACATTGACTAGCGTAATGACTTAAATCCTTGCACCTGTAACAAGTGATATGACTCAGGTCCTTCTTTGCAGAAGTTGGGTTGTTCTGGGGTTGCCTTCGTTTTCTCTTCCTGGATTTCTCTGTAATGATCAGAGCTTCTATTTCCTGAGGGTCAAACTTCACTTCTGCTGTCGGGAAGTCTCCGGGATACTCTTCTCTTCCCTTTGTGCAATACTGAGGATAATGTCCTTCTCCTCCACATGAGTAGCAAGCGTTGGAGTAAAATCTGGTTAGGCCTTCTTCTTCAGGGTCTTCAACAACGTCCTTCATCACGGGTTCCTCTAAATTTTCCCTAAGGGCTTCTTTCTGCTGCTTGGTAATTTCTTGTACCTTGGGGTAAATGTGACACTGATCAGGGTAGTGTGTAGTTCCTTCACACAGGAAACAAGTAACTTGCCCAGTCGGGCACTCTTCGGTTGGGTGATTCTACTCACAATGAGGGCATCCATCCTTGTGTTCCTCTTGGGTGTGTCCTATTTCTCCGCAAATCTTGCAAGCACAAGGTTTCTTCTTCGGGTTATCATAGTTCTTCCGAATAAGACGAGATCTCAACAGAGTCTTCTGGAATTCCTCCCAAGTTCTTGCTCCGTTACATCCCTGTATGGCATGATGCATTTTCCACCAAGTTGCAGCACTTTTTGTAAAGTACCGAAGAGCGTATTGAACCTCATACTTGCTTCCAATCAAGTTGTTCCTGAAGTGATCATCCATATTTTGAATCCATAGTTCTACCTCCGGCTGAGTCATCGGTCCAGAGAACACAAGTCCATCTTCATTCATCTATTGGTTCCAAGGGTTTTGGGGTGAGATATGAGAGATGTGGGATGGGATACACACAATACAAACAATAGTTTTGAAGAAACCGGTTTATTTTTGTGGCTGTCGGAAAAACATCAAACAAATGACAGCTCACAAATCGTTGCATCTAACGTAAGTATATAACAAGAGTTTGGTCTTCTAAAGGTCAAATAAATCTTTAGTCTTCAAATTCTTCGAGTCTTCGAAGTCTTCAAATGATGAAATCCTCTTTACTCTGAAGTGGTTATCAGTTGTCCGATATCTAGTCCTTCATGGAGTGGCTTCAGCTGATCCTCCGAGTGGTCAAAAGGGGATATGGTATGTTCTAACTATTTGAGGTAAGAGGGACTATTTGATAAAATAAGAAAAGATGAGGAGTAGGGGTCTTCTTTAAAAGTATAATTTTAGAGATTTCCTGTCCTAGTGGCTTTCCAATTTCTAGGGTCACGTCCTACAGTCAACATGAGCTCTGATACCATATCTGTAGTGACCTGACCTCAGAGGGTCAAGTCTCTGTGTTTCTGTGCCATCCCTGGATCAGTATGCTGGCACACACAGTACATCAATGTATATATCAAAGTGCAATCACATGTATAAATAACGTAAAACTGATATATACCTCATAAGTCACAGCGGAAACAAATAGTCGGGTGTGGAGTCCCATCAACGCCATCGGCAGGTTGAGTGTAGACCGTAACCCTGTACCGTACTCTTACTCGTTGGAAGAAAGTATCTGCAACATGATACGTTGCAGCCGTGTAGGTCAGTACATTGAATGTACCGGCAAGATCACAACATGAGAAAACACATGATAAAACTATACTAGATGCAATATGGCTTTGTGGCTCTGTGTTTGAGTTTTGCTTTGCATAAAAGCTGGTTTTATTTTCCCTACATCAAAGAAATTCAGGAGTCTATACTACGGAGTTTCCTATCATGACATGGTTCCGTCAACCGATGTCTCATGGCCCAAATCATCATAAGTTGCCCACAATTATGTTATCAGTCCGGTGTTGAGAGTTCCGAGATAGATCCAAGTCCAGAGGCTCAAATTGTCCGTAACCGGGGACACGGCTAATCGATTAGGTTTAAACCCTCTGCAGAGGTTTGTACACTTTACCCGCAAGATTCGATCCCTCTTTTTACGTTCTCGCACTTCAGGGTGTTTGAGAACAAGATGACCGAAACATGGTCTTCCAAAGAGTTCCTCTGACCACTGTCCGGTGCTCATCCAATCCTACCGTAGTTCTACATCTGCTAGCACCGTCCCAGCCAGAGTCACAACTAAGGTCAACCAAGCCAGAGCCCATAGTGACTTGCGGTTGCACAGGTAAGCTTCCGGGCATGAATTATTCTTCCGTCTCTTTGAGTCTGGGTGAAGCTTTCCGCAAGATGTCATGGCGCTTCTCCATGCATCTCGGCCATCCACTGGTTTCTCCAGGGTGCCCGTCAACCGTCCTTCACCCAGTAGTGTGTATTGAATTCTTGTCTCGAGTCTTGAAGTCTTGAGGCCTTGAAGATGCAGTCCTCGCATATGCCATCATGGAGTTGTCGTCATTGACGTAGAGTCCTCCTTCTTCACACCACTCTCGTGCACTCATACCAAACCCCGTCTACTATAGCGTAGTATTAAAATAAATAACGTCCCGGGCTTGGTAACAGGGTGATGGGTTCCTACCTCATGCATACTACTCAACTACAAGAATTCAATATCACTACTGGAGGGATTGTTGCAAAGATGCACTAAATGCAATAAAACATAGGTATGAAAAACATGGTCAAAGTGAACTTGCCTGGTATTACTTGATGAAGATAACAAAACTCTCGGAATAATGACTTGGTAGAACTATTCGTCACTCCGTTGAAAATCTATATAGTCAAACATAGCATTCATATAAGCAAACATACTAGCAAGCAATTCTAACACTCATAATAAAACCAACAAATAAATTCCAAAACAACAAGGGACACCAACTAAGAACAAAGGACAACTACACAACAAAACTAATAAAGAAAACTCTAAGACATAACACAAAACAGTTTTGTCCTAAGTAAAAACTTAACAACAATTAAAACACTAAACTTATAAATTAACAGAAAATACAAAGTAAAACAACTAAGTTAACAGAAGGTATTTTTCATAAAATTTTATTTGCAAAAAGAAACAAATAAAAAGCTTTTATGAAACAGTAACTATGACCTAAACAAGTTTTCATACAAAACTAAATAAAATAATTTTTTGAAATAAAAATAAAATTTTCTTTGGTTCACTAACAGAAACAAAACTAAATTTGTCAAAAGTGACAAAAAGAAATAATTTAAAACTAATAAAAACAATAAAGAAAAGACTAAAAAAACACTATAACTAAAACAGTACTGTTTTGCTAAAAACTTAATTTAAAATTAAACTAAAAATAAATAAATATATCCTACTGGATAGACAAAACCATAATAAAACAGTAGCAAAAAGAATCAATCAAAAATATTTTATAAAACTCAAACTCGAGCCAAAACAGTGTTTGAAGCATATTTGAAATAATTCAAATTTAAACTACTCAAATTTGCAAACTAAGTACGCAAACAAAGACTTCAACAAATTTGTGACACAATGCAAAAAGAATCACTCAAATTGAATCTAAAACATAAAAGTTATAAGCAATCTAAAATTGAAACTATTTCTGTTTTTAAAACAGAAACGAAAATAAACTAAAAAAACAAACGGGCAGGTACTACGCGTCGGGCTGCTATTGGGCCTAAGCAATGGGCGATCTCAACTGAACGACGCTCGGTCGTAAATTAAATAAAACGCGTACGGTTAAACAGAAAAAAACGCTCGGCTAAACCGGCTAGATTTGAACCGGTCTAAACCTAATAAAGCCGTAACTAACCGGAACTAAACCGATCTAATAAAAAAAACGTAACCGATCGTTAGATCTAATCTACGCCGTCAATAATAGATCGGACGGTGGAGGTTGCTTACAGCGGTGGTGGCTACTCCAGCGAGGTCGTCGGCGGCGGTGCCGGCTCGGACGTCGGTGGCGGTGGCGCTCCGGTCGTCGACGATGAAGATGGAGGGGTCGGGGCGATGTAGCGGGCGACGACGAGTCCAACGGTGGTCGTGGAGTCGGAGGAGATGGTCGGAGGCGGTCGACGACGAGCTCGAGGCGCCGGATGGCGTTCGGTGATGGATGGCGACGATGCTCCGGCGGCTCTGGAGCTCGGGCGAGGGCACGGGGAGGTGCGGTGGACGGTGTAGAGGCGATTGGTAGAAGTGGTGGGGCTCGGGGGCAACGGAGAGAGTGGCCTGGGCGGCAATGGCGCGGTGGTGGAGGCGGAGCTCCGGTGAGGGATTGCACGCGAGGGAGAGGGGCTCGGGACGGCTTTAGGGGCGGAACGAAGGGAGAGGGGGGTATTTATAGAGGGGAGGGCGACTTGGGAGAGGGGGCGAGCGGGGATCGTGATCCCTTGAGATCCGGGATTCGGCGGCGGCGCGATCCTGCTGTGGCGGTTGCGTGCGGAGGAGGAAGGCGACGGCGGGGTCCCACGCGTCAGTGAGCGCGGGAAGGGTGCGAGGGGATCGGGCGACCGGGCCGGAGGCGTTTCGGGCGTGCGCGCAGCTGTGGGCTGAAAGGCCAGTGGGCCGGTGCGGTGCGGGAAGAGAGAGAGAGAGGAACAGTGCTGGGTTTCGGCCCGGTACTGTTCAAGGATTTTCTTTTTATTCTTTTCACAGACAAAAAAATAAAAAGAAACAACAAATAATAATAAAAAGTATATAGGCATATAATATATCAAAATTTTCATAAAAAGAAATCCTAAAACATGAACATATTTTCCAGTCCAAATAAAATCAGCAAAACTTTAAATAAAGCGAACGGAGCTACTGTTGCAATAAAGCTCAACAAAAATGATTTTTTAAATACCAAAATGATTTTCAAAATTATTTTCTCCTAATTTTCCATTGAAGGGAATCATTTTACCCTTATTTCCATTTATTTATTTTTAGGAGAAAAATAATTTGAATAAAATCAAAAAAATTCCAAATTTGAAAGGGAGTTTCAAAATACTTCCAATGACTTTCAATTTGATTCTTTGTAACTTCCAACTCATATTTCATATAATTGAAGAAGTCATTTTATCTTCTCTCGTGAAAATCATTGAGTTGCATAAAGTTTCCGAATTTGAAATATTTCCAAATGGAATTCAAATCCATTCAAAACGCTTTTCATTTATTTAAATGGAAGAAGTCATATCATCTTCACTCTAGGGTTTTGTGATGAAATAATTTGAATTCATGGAGATCATAAATGCAAGGGTGAAAGTTTGGGAAAGTCATTTCATCCCCTCTCATTCAACTTCAAAAGTTTCAAATTTCACTCACCTTCAGTCAATCAATCAAACAAACAATCATAATAATTTATTTAATATAACATTCCAAAATTTAGAATTTTGGGATGTTACAAACCTACCACACTTAAAAGGAATCTCGTCCTCGAGATTCAAAGAGGCTAGCAAGAAAGGTTAGGGTTTGGGGGTCTTCTAGCAAATCCATCAACCATAATGGTCTAGTGTGCTACCACACTTAAAAACAGGGCTATGGTTCCAACAGATCTTATGTACTCCATCCTTAGTGTGGACACTGTCGGTCTTCTCACATCTTCGGAGTAACTCCTACACTGGGGCTCTTCCAGTAGGGCATAACCTTTTCCTCAAACTCGTGTCCTTTCATCCTGGTGAGGTTCTTCCGAGACTGTGTCTTCATATCTGACAGGTCTGTCGCCAATTCTAATTAATTAGCGAAATCTCATGGTGGTCAACAATTAATGGTTTCTCCTGCAGAAAAGGGTTTGGGTTGAATCTCACTGTATATCCTACGATTGGCAACGGTTGCCTGTTATAGGGATCCATCGTTCTAGCATTCTATGGTTTAAACAAGGTTTGATATCGTCGTCTCTCTACTATGGGTAAGTCACTCAGATTTACCATTCCAAATAGCAAGAGCGAATGACCAGAGTAAGTCGGTATGGTGATCAATCCATTCCGCACCCAAATCATTACTCTGTATAAGGTTTAGCGAATCTCGCATTTCTGACACTCGGGAATTCTCACAAGCATTGCAGAATTTCTCTTGTCGACGAACTTAGCTCGGATAATTCCATTGATTCTGCAAGCTGAATGAAACATCTATCGTTACTTCACAACTCTCGGGGTTTCGTAGCCTCCTAAGGAACATCTGCTCATCAAATCACATCTTCTTCCAAAATTTCTTCTTGCAGGGAGTACTTGATCTTTGTTAATTCCTGGGCCTGTGGGTTGTGGGCCCACTTCAATACTTGCATAGCTTTAACTCATCCTATTGGGTTATATGGTTCCATATTCCAACATTACACCTCCTTAAATTCCAATATTGCTTCATTCCTTCATATTCTTGGGGTAACCAACATATCGAAACAAAACTCATACCTATTTTGTCCAAACTTCACTCCCTGAAATATCATTATCCTTTCCATGGGTCAAGTGTTCTTCACAGGGTACTACCACCCTTAAATGAAATTCACAAATCCATCCATAGACCATATTTCTCATATGCTCGAAACTGGTCCAAAATCTTTGTTCATAGAGTAAAAACTCACATAATACAACATATGAAATCATAACACATTAACTTTATTGATTTCATGAATTCATTACAATCTCTGAGCACCCATTACATAACTCAACTCATCGAACTTATGAAAATAGGATTGCTTTCTACCACTGTTATTATCCATATCAAAATCTCAACTACTCAGCTCCAGCTTTCTTCTGATTTGAACATTCCCTAGCAAAATGTCCTGCTTCCTTGCAGCGAAAACAAATGACTTCCGACATGTCTTGGGGCTTCTTTGTGATTATGTAGGTTCCTTGGATTCTTGGCTTCTTTTCTGGACATTGACTAGCGTAATGACCTAAATCCTTGCACCTGTAACAAGTGATATGACTCAGGTCCTTCTTTGCAGAAGTTGGGTTGTTCTAGGGTTGCCTTCGTTTTCTATTCCTGGATTTCTCTGTAATGATCAGAGCTTCTATTTCCTGAGGGTCAAACTTCACTTCTGCTATCGGGAAGTCTCCGGGATACTCTTCTCTTTCCTTTGTGCAATACTAAGAATAATGTCCTTCTCCTCCACATGAATAGCAAGCGTTGGAGTAAAATCTGGTTAGGCCTTCTTCTTCAGGGTCTTCAACAACGTCCTTCATCACGGGTTCCTCTAAATTTTTCCTAAGGGCTTCTTTCAGCTGCTTGGTAATTTCTTGTACCTTGGGGTAAATGTGACACTGATCAGGGTAGTGTGTAGTTCCTTCACACAGGAAACAAGTAACTTGCCCAGTCGGGCACTCTTCGGTTGGGTGATTCTCCTCACAATGAGGGCATCCATCCTTGTGTTCCTCCTGGGTGTGTCCTATTTCTCCGCAAATCTTGCAAGCACAAGGTTTCTTCTTCGGGTTATCATAGTTCTTCCGAATAAGACGAGATCTCAACAGAGTCTTCTTGAATTCCTCCCAAGTTCTTGCTCCGTTACATCCCTGTATGGCATGATGCATTTTCCACCAGGTTGCAGCAGTTTTTTG
The DNA here is from genome assembly GCF_018294505.1 of Triticum aestivum. Lineage (NCBI taxonomy): Eukaryota > Viridiplantae > Streptophyta > Magnoliopsida > Poales > Poaceae > Triticum > Triticum aestivum. The sequence goes on along the minus strand of NC_057811.1, from coordinate 44,009,221 downwards.
TAAAGTACCGAAGAGCGTATTGAACCTCATACTTGCTTCCAATCAAGTTGTTCCTGAAGTGATCCTCCATATTTTGAATCCATAGTTCTACCTCCGGCTGAGTCATCGGTCCAGAGAACACAAGTCCATCTTCATTCATCTATTGGTTCCAAGGGTTTTGGGGTGAGATATGAGAGAGGTGGGGAGGGATACACACAATACAAACAATAGTTTTGAAGAAACCGGTTTTATTTTTGTGGCTGTCGGAAAAACATCAAACAAATGACAGCTCACAAATCGTTGCATCTAACGTAAGTATATAACAGGAGTTTGGTCTTCTAAAGGTCAAATAAATCTTTAGTCTTCAAATTCTTCGAGTCTTCGAAATCTTCAAATGATGAAATCCTCTTTACTCTGAAGTGGTTATCAGTTGTCCGATATCTAGTCCTTCATGGAGTGGCTTCAGCTGATCCTCCGAGTGGTCAAAAGGGGATATGGTATGTTCTAACTATTTGAGGTAAGAGGGACTATTTGATAAAATCAGAAAAGATGAGGAGTAGGGGTCTTTTTTAAAAGTATAATTTTAGAGATTTCCTGTCCTAGTGGCTTTCCAATTTCTAGGGTCACGTCCTACAGTCAACATGAGCTCTGATACCATATCTGTAGCGACCTGACCTCAGACGGTCAAGTCTCTGTGTTTCTGTGCCATCCCTGGATCAGTATGCTGGCACACACAGTACATCAATGTATATATCAAAGTGCAATCACATGTATAAATAACGTAAAACTAATATATACCTCATAAGTCACAGCGGAAACAAATAGTCGGGTGTGGAGTCCCATCAATGCCATCTCAGGTTGAGTGTAGACCGTAACCCTGTACCGTACTCTTACTCGTTGGAAGAAAGTATCTACAACATGATACGTTGCAGCCGTGTAGGTCAGTACATTGAATGTACCGGCAAGATCACAACATGAGAAAACACATGATAAAACTATACTATATGCAATATGGCTTTGTGGCTCTGTGTCTGAGTTTTGCTTTGCATAAAAGCTGGTTTTATTTTCCCTACATCAAAGAAATTCAGGAGTATATACTATGGAGTTTCCTATCATGACATGGTTCCGCCAACCGATGTCTCATGGCCCAAATCATCATAAGTTGCCCACAATTATGTTATCAGTCCGGTGTTGAGAGTTCCGAGATAGATCCAAGTCCAGAGGCTCAAATTGTCCGTAACCGGGGACACGGCTAATCGATTAGGTTTAAACCCTCTGCAGAGGTTTGTACACTTTATCCGCAAGATTCGATCCCTCTTTTTACGTTCTCGCACTTCAGGGTGTTTGAGAACAAGATGACCGAAACATGGTCTTCCAAAGAGTTCCTCTGACCACTGTCCGGTGCTCATCCAATCCTACCGTAGTTCTACATCTGCTAGCACCGTCCCAGCCAGAGTCACAACTAAGGTCAACCAAGCCAGAGCCCATAGTGACTTGCGGTTGCACAGGTAAGCTTCCGGGCATGAAGTATTCTTCCGTCTCTTTGAGTCTGGGTGAAGCTTTCCGCAAGATGTCATGGCGCTTCTCCATGCATCCCGGCCATCCACTGGTTTCTCCAGGGTGCCCGTCAACCGTCCTTCACCCAGTAGTGTGTATTGAATTCTTGTCTCGAGTCTTGAAGTCTTGAGGCCTTGAAGATGCAGTCCTCGCATATGCTATCATGGAGTTGTCGTCATTGACGTAGAGTCCTCCTTCTTCACACCACTCTCGTGCACTCATACCAAACCCCGTCTACTATAGCATAGCATTAAAATAAATAACGTCCCGGGCTTGGTAACAGGGTGATGGGTTCCTACCTCATGCATACTACTCAACTACAAGAATTCAATATCACTGCTGGAAGGATTGTTGCAAAGATGACACTAAATGCAATAAACATAGGTATGAAAAACATGGTCAAAGTGAACTTGCCTGGTATTACTTGATGAAGATAACAAAACTCTCGGAATAATGACTTGGTAGAACTATTCGTCACTCCGTTGAAAATCTGTATAGTCAAACATAGCATTCATATAAGCAAACATACTAGCAAGCAATTCTAACACTCATAATAAAACCAACAAATAAATTGCAAAACAACAAGGGACACCAAATAATAACAAAGGACAACTACACAACAAAACTAATAAAGAAAACTCTAAGACATAACACAAAATAGTTTTGTCCTAAGTAAAAACTTAACAACAATTAAAACACTAAACTTATAAATTAACAGAAAATACAAAGTAAAACAACTAAGTTAACAGAAGGTATTTTTCATAAAATTTTATTTGCAAAAAGAAACAAATAAAAAGCTTTTATGAAACAGTAACTATGACCTAAACAAGTTTTCATACAAAACTAAATAAAATAATTTTTTGAAATAAAAATAAAATTTTCTTTGGTTCACTAACAGAAACAAAACTAAATTTGTCAAAAGTGACAAAAAGAAATAATTTAAAACTAATAAAAACAATAAAGAAAAGACTAAAACAACACTATAACTAAAACAGTACTGTTTTGCTAAAAACTTGATTTAAAATTAAACTAAAAATAAATAAATATATCCTACTGGATAGACAAAACCATAATAAAACAGTAGCAAAAAGAATCAATCAAAAATATTTTATAAAACTCAAACTAGAGCCAAAACAGTGTTTGAAGCATATTTGAAATAATTCAAATTTAAACTACTCAAATTTGCAAACTAAGTACGCAAACAAAGACTTCAACAAATTTGTGACACAATGCAAAAAGAATCACTCAAATTGAATCTAAAACATAAAAGTTATAAGCAATCTAAAATTGAAACTATTTCTGTTTTTAAAACAGAAACGAAAATAAACTAAAAAAACAAACGGGCAGGTACTACGCGTCGGGCTGCTATTGGGCCTAAGCAATGGGCGATCTCAACTGAACGACGCTCGGTCGTAAACTAAATAAAATGCGTACGGTTAAACAGAAAAAAACGCTCGGCTAAACCGGGTAGATTTGAACCGATCTAAACCTAATAAAGCCGTAACTAACCGGAACTAAACCGATCTAATAAAAAAAAACGTAACCGATCGTTAGATCTAATCTACGCCGTCAATAATAGATCGGACGGTGGAGGTTGCTTACAGTGGTGGTGGCTACTCCAGCGAGGTCGTCGGCGGCGGTGGCGGCTCGGACGTCGGTGGCGGTGGCGCTCCGGTCGTCGACGATGAAGATGGAGGGGTCGGGGCGATGTAGCGGGCGATGACGAGTCCAACGGTGATCGTGGAGTCAGAGGAGATGGTCGGAGGCGGTCGACGACGAGCTCGAGGCGGCGGATGGCGTTCGGTGATGGATGGCGACGACGCTCCGGCGGCTCTGGAGCTCGTGCGAGGGCACGGGGAGGTGCGGTGGACGGTGTAGAGGCGATTGGTAGAAGTGGTGTGGCTCGGGGGCAACGGAGAGAGTGGCCTGGGCGGCAATGGCGCGGTGGTGGAGGCGGAGCTCCGGCGAGGGATTGCACGCGAGGGACAGGGGTTCGGGACGGCTTTAGGGGCGGAACGGAGGGAGAGGGGGGTATTTATAGAGGGGAGGGCGACTTGGGAGAGGGGGCGAGCAGGGATCGCGATCCCTTGAGATCCGGGATTCGGCGGCGGCGCGATCCTGCTGCGGCGGTTGCGTGCGGAGGAGGAAGGCGACGGCGGGGTCCCACGCGTCAGTGAGCGCGGGAAGGGTGCGAGGGGATCGGGCGACTGGGGCGGAGGCGTTTCGGGCGTGCGCGCAGCTGTGGGCTGAAAGGCCAGTGGGCCGGTGCGGTGCGGGAAGAGAGAGAGAGGAACAGTGCTGGGCTTCGGCCCGGTACTGTTCGAGGATTTTCCTTTTATTCTTTTCACAGACAAAAAAAACAAAAAAAACAACAAATAATAATAAAGAGTATATAGGCATATAATATATCAAAATTTCATAAAAAGAAATCCTAAAACATGAACATATTTTCCAGTCCAAATAAAATCAGCAAAACTTTAAATAAAGCGAACAGAGCTACTGTTGCAATAAAGCTCAACAAAAATAATTTTTTAAATACCAAAATGATTTTCAAAATTATTTTCTCCTAATTTTCCATTGAAGGGAATCATTTTACCCTTATTTCCATTTATTTATTTTTAGGAGAAAAATAATTTTAATAAAATCAAAAAAAAATTCCAAATTTGAAAGGGAGTTTCAAAATACTTCCAATGACTTTCAATTTGATTCTTTGTAACTTCCAACTCATATTTCATATAATTGAAGAAGTCATTTTATCTTCTCTCGTGAAAATCATTCAGTTGCATAAAGTTTCCGAATTTGAAATATTTCCAAATGGAATTCAAATCCTTTCAAAACCCTTTTCATTTATTTAAATGGAAGAAGTCATATCATCTTCACTCTAGGGTTTTGTGATGAAATAATTTGAATTCATGGAGATCATAAATGCAAGGGTGAAAGTTTGGGAAAGTCATTTCATTCCCTCTCATTCAACTTCAAAAGTTTCAAATTTCACTCACTTTCAGTCAATCAATCGAACAAACAATCATAATAATTTATTTAATATAACATTCGAAAATTTAGAATTTTGGGATGTTACACCCGCATAAATGTCCTCAGGGATTTCAAAGGCAATATTGACCTCAGGCTTCTTTCCTCCTTTCTGTGGCCTCTTTTCAGTAGCCATTTTCTTCAGTTGAGGAATTTGAACAATTGAACTCTCTGAAGAAGTATGCAACTTTTCTTCAAGGAACGCTGCAAACAAGTTAAGTTGATGAGAACCTAGTGATTCAGCAGCGGACATGAGTACCTGTGAACAGAGTATAGTTGCGAGGAATTTGGAGAGGTCATATGCGTTCTCAGAAGGTTTTTCAATAAGAACAAGTTTGAGGAATTTGATCAGATGAGTCTTGAAGAATTTCACTAAGCGTTCTTTGTCTTAGGTTCCAGAGTTGTATAGATCGAAGATCCACACAATTGAGGAATCTTGAAGAGAAGTGATGCTTAGAGAAACAAATCAAGAGCAGATGACATGTGAGGTGTTTAGTGTGTGAGGATTTGAAGAAGAAAAAACACCTTTGAAGATTTTGTGGTAAACATTTGAATCAAAGTGGGCAGTAAAAGTAACTTTTAATTACCCTGAACGAAGAACACGACGAACTGGGATGTGGAGAAGTGAAGCTCGTCTGTGCAGATCTTCCACGCCCTAACTTGGCGGAGGAAGACGACTACGACGGCGTCGGAGTGAAGATTTCCGCCGCCGGCGTGAGTACGGCGGCGACGAGGTCGAGGCAGTGAAGCTCTTCCTCACCGGCGACGATGATGTAGCGGTGGCGCTAGGGTTTGAGAAGCTCGTGCTAGAGAGAGGTCGAGCGGAGTAAAAGAAGTGAGGAAGGGGAGAGGGGGTATTTATAGCCACGGTGAAAAATGGTTTGCCCGAAGAAATTGGACGAACGTGCCCCTGACCCTTCTCATTCGCATGACATGTGTCACCCACGTATTGAGAGGTGGAGATTGTGTTAGATCGTGGGTGAATAGATAAATATATCGTGGGAAGCAGACCGGTTTGAGCGGCAAAGCCGAAAATTTGGATAGGATAAGTTAAAAGTTCCGTTCGCAAATTCTTCAGCTGACAAGGACACAGTGAAGATTTTGAACGAGTTTCAAATAGAACGCACATGAAGAATTTGTGAATAGATTGGGTTGAGTATAGCATAGAGGGGGGAGGGTCCGATCACATTCACTTATCAGAAATAGCAACTTGAAGAATTAGCCATAAGTGAATGCTGTAGAGGTCATAAACTCATATATATCTATATAGCCAATGAAGAGAAACGACGGAAACAGTGAAGATTTTGTGGTGGCGTGACCCACCGTATAAGAATGATGATTTCAGACACCGCGTACAATTGTCGTAGGGTTCTGAGAATCAAATTCTTCATTAATTTCTTCACAGTTAGAGTGTTATTCTTCATTGATTGAAGAAAAATGTTTCTTCATGTGTTGCACATCTAAGTCATCAATTTTGCATAAGTGTTAGAATGAGTGTCCTTTTCAAAGAACATTCGAAGATTCTAAGATATTTAGCTCACACCGCAAGTTGCTAAATCTCTTCTCATCCAAGGGCTTTGTGAAGATACCAGCTAGCTATTCTTCAGTCTTCACATGCTCAATAGAAATGTCGCCCTTCAACACATGATCGCGAAGAAAATGATGACGGATCTGAATGTGCTTTGTCTTCGAGTGCTGAACAGGGTTGTGAGCAATCTTGATGGCACTCTCATTGTCACAGAAGAGAGGCACATTCTTCACGTTAACGCCGTAGTCCTTGAGAGTTTGCTTCATCCACAGCAATTGAGCACAGCAAGAACCAGCAGCAATGTATTTAGCTTCAGCAGTAGACAGTGATATGCAGTTCTGTTTCTTCGAGGACCAACAGACCAAAGATCGTCCGAGGAAATGACATATACCCGATGTTGACTTGCGATCCACACGATCACCAGCATAGTCAGAGTCAGAATATCCAACGAGATGAAAAGCCGAGCCCTTGGGGTACCATAATCCTAGTGTTGGTGTGTGAGCTAGATATCGAAGAATATGCTTCACAGCCTTATGGTGTGATTCCTTTGGTGTAGCTTGAAATCGGGCACACATGCAAACACTAAGCATAATATCTGGCCTAGATGCACATAAGTACAATAAAGAACCAATCATGGAGCGGTATACCTTTTGATCGAAGTCAATACCATTTTCATCAGTGCATAGATGGTCATTTGTGGGCATAGGAATTTTGACGCCTTTGCAATCTTGCATGCCGAATTTCCTCAGTGGTATTTCTCTTGAGATATGAATATGCCATTGCGCTGTTGACGAATTTGAAGACCTAAGAAGAATTTCAACTCTGCCATCATAGACATTTGATATTCTTCACTCATCATATAGGCAAATTCATCACTATAACGTTGGTCCGTACAACCAAAGATGATGTCATCAACATATATTTGGCATACAAACAATTCATCATCATATGATTTAGTGAAAAGAGTAGTGTCGAGTGAACCGGGTTTGAAGCCTTTCTTCATGAGGAATTCCTTCAAAGTATCATACCACGCCCGAGGGGCCTGCTTGAGGCCATAGAGGGCCTTATTTAGTCTGAAGACTTTGTCAGGATGCTTAGGATCTTCAAAACCTGGGGGTTGAGCAACATATACTTCTTCCTCAAGCTTACCATTGAGGAATGCACTTTTCACATCCATTTGATATAAGGTGATATCATGATGGTTAGCATAAGCAAGTAATATGTGAATAGCTTCAAGTCTAGCAACAGGTGCAAAAGTTTCATCGAAATCAATTCCTTCAACCTGTGTGTAGCCTTGAGCTACTAGCCGTGCCTTATTCCTCACTACAAGGCCATTTTCATCTTGCTTGTTGCGGTAGATCCACTTTGTGCCAATGATATTGTGTTTGCGAGGATCTAGACGATTGACCAGTTCCCGAACGTTGTTGAGCTTGAACTGATGTAATTCTTCTTGCATGCCCTGAATCCACTCAGGCTCTAGAAATGCATCATCTACCTTAGTGGGCTCTGAGATAGAGACAAAAGCATAGTGCCCACAAAAGTTAGATAAATGTGAAGCTTTTGAGCGTGTGAGAGGACCTGGTGCTTCAATGTCATCGATGATCTTTTCAACTTGCACTTCTTTTGCAACGCGAGGATGAGTAGGTTGTCATCGAGGAATTTGATCAGCATTTTCTTCAGCAATTTCTTCAGGTGCATTAGCTCGACGTTCTTCACGTTCTGGAATGAATTCTTCAGCAGATTCTTCGGTAGGAATGACATCCTCAGTAGCGTTGAACTTGATAGTTTCCTCAGGTGCTGGTTCATCTATCATAGAGGGTAGGTGCTCTCTTTGCGAGCCATTAGTTTCATCGAACCGCACATCTACAGTTTCAACAACCTTGTGAAGAACGGTGTTGAAGACTCTGTAGGTGTGCGAGTCCTTTCCGTAACCAAGCATAAAACCTTCATGTGCTTTCGGTGTAAATTTAGCATTGTGATGAGGATCTCTAATCCAACATTTAGCACCGGAGACTTTGAAATAACTCACATTGGGTTTCTTGTCAGTGAGGAGTTCATAGGCAGTCTTCTTGAAGAATTTGTGAAGATATACCCTGTTGATGATGTGGCACGCAGTATAAATTGCCTCAATCCAGAAGTGACGAGGCGTCTTGTACTCATCAAGCATAGTGCGAGCCATCTCAACAAGAGTTCTGTTCTTGCGCTCCACGACGCCATTTTGCTGAGGAGTGTAAGGAGCAGATAACTCATGAGTAATACCAAGTTCATCAAGATAGTCATCAAGACCAGAATTCTTGAACTCAGTTCCATTGTCACTTTTGATGTGCTTGATCTTCACACCAAAGTTGGTTGAAGCCCTCGAGGAAAATCGTTTGAAGACTTCCTGCACTTCATGTTTGTAACTAACAATGTGTACCCATGTGCAACGAGAGTAATCATCAACAACAACAAGCTCATAGAGAGATGCGTCATTTGTGACAGCTGAGTAGTGGTTAGGACCAAAGAGGTCCATGTGAAGCAATTCGAATGGTCGAGTAGTGGTCATGATAGTCTTCGCTGGATGCTTAGCCTTGGTCATCTTTCCAGCTTCACAAGCTCCACACAGGTGATCCTTGAGGAATTTGACATTCTCAATGCCAATGACATGCTTCTTCTTCGCAAGCATGTGCAAATTTCTCATGCCTGCATGACCAAGTCGTCCATGCCATAGCCATCATTCCGAAGCTTTTGCAAGTAGGCACACGGCTGGTTGCGGTCCTGTAGAGAAATCAACAATATACAAGTCTCCTCTCCTAAAGCCTTCGAAGACTTTGGAATTGTCAGCTTCCATAACCACAACACAACGGTACTTGCCAAAGACAACTACCATATCAAGATCACAAAGCATTGAGACAGACATGAGGTTGTATCCTAAGGACTCGACAAGCATGACTTTGTCCATGTGTCGATCCTTTGTGATCGCAACCTTACCTAGACCCAATACCTGACTTTTGCCTTTGTCAGCGAAGATGATATGCTTCAGATGCGATGGTGATAAGTGAGCATCAATCAATAGATTCTTGTCACCAGTCATGTGATTTGTACATCCACTATCGAGGACCCACTCAGTGGCTTTGGGTTGATCATCCTGCAGATGAATTAGTGCATCTTACGAACTTCATATACTTCATCAGTGAAGAATATGACATCAATTCATAAAATCAATTCCATCAAGCAATAGAACAGATAAAGCAGTATGAGGACGTGAGAAATGAAAGTTCATTTCTTCATGATTAGCCTGCGTCCTTTCAGGCATTTTGTCAGGTCCCCAGCAAATTCTTCAGATGTTAAAGTACGTCTGGAGACCTGACCCTGCATAAGAGATTAGTTCTTTTTCTTCACCACCCACATCTGAAGGGGTGGCAAAGAGTTCATCACTCTGTGAGCTCCATATGAGAAAGGTGGCATAGAAGCCAATCCATTTCGTTTCACATAAGAGGAGTTAGGGTAAGCATATGAATAAGCAGAGAAATTCTTTGAGGACTTATGAACATAATGATTAGAAGAATAATGCTCATATTCATATCCCTTGGCTCTTCCCTGCGAAACAGAGTTGTTAGCATAATGATGTTCATATGAGGACTTTGATCCTTTTGAGGAATTTGGTCTGTATGAGGAATTTGGTCCGTATGAGGACTTGGATCCATATGAAGAATTTGGTCCATATGAAGAATTTGATCTGGGGTTCCTATTCCTCACAGGTGGTGTCATGAGGACATTCACCTGAAGACTTTCAAGGCACCTTTTAGGAACCCAGATTTTCTTCATAGGGGAACCGTTCCTGCAGTTAGTGCCAACATATCTAGCAAATACTTCACCATTCTGATTTTTGAACAGTTTATAGTTGGAGTCAAATGACTCATCAGAAGAATGAGAAGATTCACATGTAAAGCCAGATAAATTAGATGGATCAACTGGAGGTCCCTTTGCAGCAACCCATGAGGTTTTGGGGTACTGCTCAGGCTTCCAATATGTACCATCAGCATTGAGTTTCCTCTCAAATGCAGTACCCTCTTTCCTAGGGTTCCTGTTGAGGATCTGCTTTTTAAGCACATCACAAAGAGTCTGATGCCCTTTGAGGCTTTTGTACATGCCTGTCATGTACAATTCCTTCAGCCCTGCATCGTCAGTGATACTAGCAATGTCCTCGGGTGAGGAATTAGTGATAGCAGAGACAGTTGAAGAATTTGTAGCAGTAGAAGCATTTGAGCATTCAGGTGAAGAATTAGCAGATTCACGTTCAATGCATTTCAAACATGGAGGAACAAATTCTTCCTGAGCAGCGCTGATTTGTTGAGCAAGTAATGAATCGCGCTCCTTCTGAAGATCTTCATAACTCACTCTTAGCTTCTCAAGATCTTGCTTTCTTTGAAGAAATTCATGAGAAAGCTTCTCATGATCAGATAAGAGAGTGTTATGTTGATCTTGAAGGGTGTCATACTTAGTATGAAGTCTCTGAAGACTTTCAGCCAAAGCTTTTGACTGATCCATTTCTTCACCCAACATATCATCGCTCTTACTAAGCATGTTTTGAACCTTTTCCAAAGCTCTTTGTTGTTTAGCAGCAAGGGAAACAAGCTTGACATAACTGGGTCCTAATTCATCATCAGATTCATCATCACTAGATTTAGACAGATAGCATTCAGTTACCTTTTCACCATCTGCCATAAGGCATGGTGAGGAGGATGATGATTCTTGTTCGAATGTCATTGATTTGAGAGATTCCTTGAAGTCCTCAAACCAAGGATCATGACGGGTTCGATGACCTTCATAGACATCAGAGAGACGGTCCCAGATAAGCTTCGCCTGATCGAGATGCATAACGTTCCTGAACTGATTTTGAGACAGACAGGAGCAGATGACGCCCTTCGCCGTGAGGTTGAGAAGAGTGTACTTGCGAATGTCATCAGCTTCCGCCGTCTTGCACAGATCGGTAAGACCAATCTCAGTGACGGTCCACAGCTCGCTGTTCATCGCCATGAGGCGCTTCTTCATCATGGCCTTCCACTTGGGATAATCATGACCGTCAAAGATGGGACATGTCACTTTCTTCATACCTGTGGTCGACATAACTAAAACTCCAGGTGGTTAAACCAAAATCAAACAGAACAAGGGAGTACCTTGCTCTGATACCAATTGAAAGTGCGTTATATCGACTAGAGGGGGGTGAATAGGCGATTTTTATAAATTCTTCACTGAGGAATTTGTGGGTGAGGAAATTCCTTAGCGAAGAACTACTTGCAGCGGAATAAGTACTCACAAGTATGCATAGCAGAGCACAAGCATAGTCATCATGATGAAATGAAAACACACACAGAGTACAGAAAGCATAAACACAGGATAACACAGGATGAAGACAAACAGACTGAGGAAATTGAGAAAGTCTTCAGTCAAAGTCTTCAAACACAGATATGAACAATTGCACAACACAGGAATGAGGAAATGAAAGAGTTTAGGAAATAGAACCAGTTGGCTTGGTGAAGACAATGATTTGGTAGACCAGTTCCAACTGTTGTCTCAGTTGTCCGTCTGGTTGGAGCGGCTAGGTATTTAAACCTGAGGACACCCAGTCCCGGACACACAGTCCTCACCGTAATGCCCTTGAACTAAGGTCACACAGACATCGTCCAATCACTCGTGGTAAGTCTTCAGGTGACTTCCAAACCTTCAAAAACTCGGTCACTCAGCGATCCACAATTTCCTCTTGGATGCTCTAGACGATGACGCCTAACCGTCTGGAAGAAGCACAGTCTTCAAAGGTAACAAGCGTCGGATCCACGCAGGATCAATCTCTTCAGTGATGCTCAATCACTTCGGGTTTGTAGGTGTTTGGGTTTGGGGTTTTTCCTCACTTGATGATTTTCACTCAAAGTCCTTGGAGGATGGGACGCTCTCAAATCACAAGTGTTAGTTTCTCTCGGAGCAGCCAACCAGCTAGTGGTTGTAGGGGGGCGGCTATTTATAGCCTAGGGAGCAGCCCGCATGATAAGACATAAATGCCCTTCAATGATATGACCGTTAGGTGGGTAGATATTTTGGGACAGCTACCGCATAGCACAGCAACGGTCGGAAATTTGAGGTTCAAATTCCTCAGGGCTATCATGTTCCTCACTGTGTAGGCAATCCGCACTGGCGAATTCCTAACTCCTCAGTCAGAACAAATTCCTCACAGACCAGAAGAACTTCGTCTCTGTCACTGAAGAATATGACTGAACTGTATGAGATTTCCAATGGCTTCACTTGAAGGGATTGGTAGGTGTAGGATTTTGAGTTGAGCATCACATGGAAATTTTTCCTTAGTATTTCCTTGACCCCCTTTAACAGTACGGTGTTTCCTATGACTCAAGAAAGAGAAAATGAAACTACGAAAACAAAAGTCTTCACGCTTCATATTCCTCAAATGAATACCAAGTCTTCAAGGTCACACCAATTTCTTCACTTTCAAAGTCTTCAGAAAGTCTTCAGAAATCCCAAGTCTTCAGTCGAAGAACTTCATTTTTAGGGGTCGACTTTCTCTGTAATTACTCAAACTCCTCATAGACTTATAGATCTGTGTACACTCACAAACACATTAGTCCCTTAACCTATAAGTCTTCAATACACCAAAATCACTAAGGGGCACTAGATGCACTTACAATCTCCCCCTTTTTGGTGATTGATGACAATATAGGTTAAGTTTTCAACGGGGATAAAGATATGAAGTGTAAATACTAATATTGAGGAATTTGATTGCAAGATATAGAAGAACTCCCCCTGAAGATGTGCATAGTGAGGAATTTGCTTTTGAAGCAATGCACACTTGAAGAGTTGAATCATGGAGATCTCCCCCTATATCTTGTAATTCATACACGCATTTGACATAATATATGAAGAATTTGAAATGCATGATGAAATATGGTGACTGATGTAATTCAGCATGCGTGCAATAACATTAACGAGGAATAAGCATGCAGAAGAAACAACAAAAGTATCAGATCACCATAGAGTTTAAGTTTACAACTCGATCCAGCAAAGTCTTCAAAAGAACGAGAGTTGCAACTTAGAAAAAAACGCCCATATAATAGACCCGCTTGAAGACTAACTCAAATTTCTCCCCCTTTGTCATCAAATGACCAAAAGGATTGAAAATTAGGACTAACGCCCCTGAATAATTTTTGATTGTTCCATGCCAATATTCTACAACTTTTACAAACTTTTGGCAACTTTTTATACTATTTTCTTGGACTAACATATTGATCCAGTGCCCAGTGCCAGTTCCTGTTTGTTGCGTGTTTTTTGTTTCGCAGAAAATCCATATCAAACAGAGTCCAAACGCGATAAAAACTTTCATAGATTTTTTAGGAATATATGTGATTTTTGGGAAAAAGAATCAACACGAGACGATGCCCAAGGGGGGCACAAGGCAGGGGGAGTGCCCCAGGGGGTAGGGCGCGCCCTGGGCCCTTGTGGTTACCCCATAAGGCGGTTGGTGCCCTTCTGTCGTCGAAAGAAAGCTAATATCCGGGTAAAAACCTTGTTAAAATTTCAGCTCAATTGGAGTTACGAATCTCCGGGAATTTAAGAAACGGTGAAAGTCCAGAATCGGGGAGCGCGGAAATAGAAGGAAACAAAGAGAGATCCAATCTCGGAGGGGCTCCCGGCCCTTCGCCGCCATGGAGGCCATGGACCAGAAGGGAAACCCTTCTCCCATCTAGGGGGAAGTTCAAGGAAGAAGAATAAGGAGGCGGTCTCTATCCCCCTCTCTCCTGGTGGCGCCGGAATGCCGTCAGGGCCATCATCGTGACAACAATCTACACCAACAACTTCGCGTCCATCATCACCAACCCTCCCCCCTCTATGCAGCGCTGTAACTCCTCTCCTCCCGTCTCCCCGCTGTAATCTCTACTTGAACATGGTGCTCAACGCTATATATTATTTCCCAATGATGTATGGCTATCCTATGATGTTTGAGTAGATTCGTTTGTCCTACGGGTTAATTGATGATCGTGATTGGTTTGAGTTGCATGTTTTATTATTGGTGCTGTCCTATGGTGCTCACCGTGTCGCGCAAGTGTGAGGGATCTGCGTTGTAGGTTTTGCAATATGTTCATGGTTTTCTTATTGTCTGCGTTGCGTGAGTGATAGAAACACAAACACGGATAAGTGGGTTATGGCGTATGGGAATAAAGAGGACTTGATACTTTAATGCTATGGTTGGGTTATACCTTAATGATATTTAGTAGTTACGGATGTTTGCTAGAGTTCCAATCATAAGTGCATATGATCCAAGAAGAGAAAGTGTGTTAGCTTATGTCTCTCCCTCATATAAAATTGCATAATGATTACCGGTCTAGTTATCGATTGCCTAGGGACAAATAACTTTCTTGCGTGACAAAAATCTCTCTACTAAAACTAATTTAGTTGTTTCTTTATCTAAACATCCCCTATTTTTATTTACGTGCTCTTTATTATCTTGAAAACCTATCCTACAACACCTACAAAGTACTTCTAGTTTCATACTTGTTCTAGGTAAAACGAACGTTAAGCGTGCATAGAGTTGTATTGGTGGTCGATAGAAATTGAGGCAATATTTGTTCTACCTTTAGCTCCTCGTTGGGTTCGACACTCTTACTTATAGCAAGAGGCTACAACTGATCCCCTATACTTGTGGTTATCAAGACCTTTTTCTGGCGCCGTTTCCAGGGAGCAATAGCGTGGGGTGAATATTCTCGTGTGTGCTTGTTTGCTTTATCACTAAGTAGATTTTATTTGCTGTTCTAAGTTGTTCTCTATCTTTAGTTATGGACATGGAACACGAAATACCAAAAAAATGAGGTGTACTTGCTACTCATGGAGACGGGGAACCTCCTAAAACCCTCGATGCTCATTATGTGAAAGATATTATGCACTACTTCAATAATCCCGAGAAAACCCCATTCAATTATATAATGGCAGACACGTTGGATCAACGTGAATACTTTAGGGATTATTGCTTGACTCAAAAAGGGAAATTGTTATGGGATCAAATTCATATGTTGCATTGGTATGCTCAAGAACTATGCTTGAGATATGATTACACTTGTTGCTTTAGGATGAAGGCTCCACACCTTCCCTTTTCATGCAAATTTAACGATAATTAAACCTTGGCTTCTTATGCTAATGGTATATATGATTACTATGATGTGGAACGGATAGAAGAATTCGTTGCTTTTAAGGGTGCTTATGAAATTGAATCTTTTTTTGAAAAGTGTGAAATTATGATGATGCTGTTTACAGACCTGAAAATTATGCTATACTTAAATATTGCTATGAGAATTATGAATATAATGCTGATATTGATGCGTTTATTGAAAAAGTCTTCGCTGTCCAAGAAGAGACTAATATTTTGCAGGAAACTATGGAAGAAGAAATTGATGACACTGTGAGCTCATTAGATGAAAAAGATGACGAGGAGAGCGAAGAACAAAAGGAAGAAGAGCGGATTAGCTACCCGTGCCCACCTTCTAACCAGAGTAACTCTTGAACTCATACATTGTTTATTTTCCCTTCGTGCTTACCGAAGGATGATTGCTATGATAATTGATATGATCCCTTTGATTCATTTGAAATATCCCTTTTTGATGAACTTGATGCTTGCTATGCTTGTGGCCAAGATGCCAATATGAATTATACTTATTCCTTATGTTAAGAATGAAATTATTGCTATTGCACCCTCGCATGATAGTCCTGTTATCTTTTTGAATTCTCCCAACTACACTATATCGGAGAAGTTTGCACTTATTAAGGATTATATTGATGGGTTGCGTCTTACTATTACATATGATGATTTTGATAGATATAATATGCATGTGCTTGCTGCTCCTACTTGCAATTATTATGAGAGAGGAACTACATCTGCACCTCTCTATGTTTCCAATACGATAAAATTGCAAGAAACTGTTTATGCTATGTATTGGCCTTTACTTTATGTGCATGAATTGTTCTTTTATGACATGCCGATGCATAGGAAGAGAGTTAGACTTCGATGTTGCATGATATATGTTACTTTGTGCTCACTACTAAATCACAAATCATTGTTAATTAAAATTGTCTTTGATATACCTTGGGATCCAGGTGGATCCATTACTTGAGCACTATATGCCTAGCTTAATGGCTTTAAAGAAAGCGCTGCCAGAGAGACAACCCGAAAGTTTTAGAGAGTCATTTTCTTCTGTTGTGTGCTTTTAAAAAGTTTAAAAAAATTAAAGTGGGGAACCTAAAACTTTTCAAAAAGAAAAGTGAAAGTAAGAAGGATGAGCATCGTTGAAGTGGGGGAGCTCCTTGAACTTTGTTCATGCCCATGGAAACTTTGTGAATCTTAATTACAGAAACTTTTAAGCAAAGATAATTATCCCCTTGTACAATTCCATTGTATTATAAAAATAATGTGCCAAGATTTGCCTTTAGGATGATTAGATTGCCTGTTTGGTTTGTGCAGTGAAAAAACAGAAACTTTGGCTGTAGTGCGTGAATTTACATTTTTTACTGGAATGTCAAAAGCTTCTGAAACTTTTTGCAAAGTACTTGTATACAAATTTTTTATTTTTTCCTAATTTTTCAGAATTGTTGGAGTTATATAAGTATGGTTGATGTTCATATTACTACAGACTGTCCTGTTTAAGACAGATTCTGTTTTTGATGCATTGTTTTACTCGTTTTGATGAAACAATCAATTGTATCGGTGGTATAAGCCATGGACAAGTTATATTACAGTAGCTACAATGCAAAAATAAAATATGAATCTATTTTTAACAGTACTTAAAGTGGTAATTTGCTTTATTATAGTAACGGATCTCACGAGGGTTTTGTTAAGTTTTGTGTGATTGAAGTTTTCAAGTTCTGGGTGAGATCACGATGAATGAAGGAATAAGGGGTGGCAAGAGCCTAAGCTTGGGGATGCCCGAGGCACCCCAAGGTAATATTCAAGGACTCCCAAGCAACTAAGCTTGGGGATGCCCCGGAAGGCATCCCCTCTTTCTTCTAACAATCATCGGTAATTTTACTTGGAGCTATACTTTTATTCGTCACATGATATGAGTAAATCTTGGAGCATCATGTGCTTTTTATTTTTCTTTTAATAATGCACCATGATGGTATGATATAGTCCTTGGTTGATTTATAGAATGCTCTTTGCACTTCACTTATATCTTTTGAGTATGGCTTTATAGAATGCTTCATGTGCTTCACTTATATCATTTGAAGTTTGGATTGCCTGTTTCTCTACACATAGAAAACCACCATTTGTAGAATACTCTTTTGCGTCACTTATATTTGTTAGAGCGTGGGCATATCTTTTGTAGAAAGAATTAAACTCTCTTGCTTCACTTATATCTATTTAGAGAGGTAACAGGAATTGGTCATTCACATGGTTAGTCATAAAATCCTACATAACTTGTAGATCACCAAATATGATATGTTTGATTCCTTGCAATACTTTTGTGATATAAAGACGGTGATATTAGAGTCATGCTAGTGAGTAATTGTGGATTGGTAGAAAAAATACTTGTGTTAAAGTTTGTGATTCCCGTAGCATGCACGTATGGTGAACCGTTATGTAATGAAGTCGAAGCATGATTTATTATTTGATTGTCTTCCTTATGAGTGGCGGTCGGAGACGAGCGATGGTCTTTTCCTACCAATCTATTCCCCTAAGAGCATGCGTGTAGTACTTTGTTTTGATAGCTAATAGATTTTTGCAACAAGTATGTGAGTCCTATATGACTAAAGTTGAGTCCATGGATTATACACACTCTCACCCTTCCACCATTGCTAGCAGCATAGTGGTCGTTCGGTGGCCAAGGGACCTCAATGCAATTCCTCTTATGTCTGGGGTGCTTTGTACTCATGCTGAACCTTTATAGTAGATAAGAGTCATTTAAAATATTGGGTTACAAAAATCCATGTAATAATTAGAAAATCACTTATTAAAACTGCACACACGAACATAAGAAAAACACCTTCTCCTCTGTGTCGGCACTCCCGTGAAAAATTCGATGGAAGAGGAAAATTCAAAAATTCGATACATATGACCTATCTTTTGAAATTTGCAAATATCATACTTTTAACTTCTAGAGAGTATTCAAATGCAAAAATGGTATTCCCATGCAATAAATTTGAGAAAAAATGGGAATACTTAGATCATAATTAAATCCATATTTTTTAGATATAGAATGGATTTTAGCAGTAATGGAAATATCTTCCAAAAAGAATGAAAAACAAAAACAAAAGGTGTCCTCTCATCTTGTCTAATTTTATACACGGTATGATCATATCCATTCTCCACAACCACTTTGTGGGTCGAGGGATGCAAGTTCTGCACAATTAAGCACCTCTCAGTGATAGCTGTAGTAGGAGCAATACAATGCTATAACCCTAGACGGCTAGGGCAAACCATCCAAACTTTACCCGCGAGCCCGTGGATTCGCCTCCCCTCTGCCTGCCGCTCCGGCGGCCGGTGGCGGGAAGGGGAATCTCGATGCCTCCGCTCCGGTTACTAGTTTAGGTTATAATTTTTAGTCCTCGCACGTGCGGTGCTCGGGTGGATGGCGGTGCTACTTCTTCGAGTTTGTCTTCCAGCCCCGATCCTCCTCGAATTCATCCGTCTGGACATAGTCAACGGAGCTCCGGCTTAGATTCCTGCCGTCTCTTTGGGTGGTGAGGTTAGGGTTTCTCGTCTCGTGGTGAGATTTGGTGTCGGGTGCTTCAGATCTATGCAAGGGTTCAACAGCGACGACTACGACTTCAGCGCACTGGCCCTTAGGGGCAGGTGCCAGAAGACTTCTCGGCTGTCATCGATAAGATCAAACCGGCTCCGGTTGGGGAGTGGCCACAATGACGCGTCGACAGCTCGTTTGGCGGTATTGAAATCTCAATGTAATTTTTATTATGTTTGAGATACTTTGTACTTCCGCTGAGTTTTGATAATAGATCTGGATCATTTTCGCAAGAAAAAATCGACACCTCTTTTAGAATAAATCCCATTTAAGAGCGAGTATGTATGTGACACCACTAGTAACAGAAAGTCTCGATTCAAAATTTTCCACGGAAAAAACATTGGATACCCACAAGTATACACACTCGCGCCGAATTTGCACTAGAGCAGGGCAAAATATTTGCTACAAACAAAATGGAGACCTCCCTTAGATATCTAATCCGACTTGGAGACGAACACGGGAACGCAAAATGGAAGGTGTTGCGGCTCCTAAGAGCATCTCTAGCAGACCCCGTATAACGTCGACTCGCAAAACACGTTTACAGTTCACGGAAAAACGGCTTTGCGGGCCGGCGCAGGCGGCCGCAGATTCAGACCCCGCAAAACGGACCCGTATAAAAGGATATTCGCGGAATATGCTCTTTTACGGGTCGGCTTTGCAGGGTCTGCTTGGGCGCCGCTCCCGCCGGCCCGCAAATCCGAAATTTGCAATTCATTTTCACACATGAAAATTCCGGGACCTAGCTGATCCCCAATTGGTGCTAGTGGAGTAAAATTATACTCAGCCACATCGTGCCTCCCTATATTTACTCCATCGCTCGGCGGCTGAGTAAAAACTCTTGCTCTTTGGCTTTCATATGAAGTCGCCCCTCCCCTCCCTTCCACGTTGCTCTGGCGAGCGACAGGGGGGATCCCTAGCTGCTGCGGCCCGAGGCCCCTTTCCTCTGCTCCCCCCTCGCCACCGCCCAGCGACGCTGTCGGGCGAAGCCCGACCGGCGGGGGCGGCGGCAGGGCCTCTCCTCCCACCCTCGTGCTCTGTGGCTGGCGCGAGACGGCCGGTCGAGCGGGGGCGCCGGACAATGGCAGCGCCGGTGGCGGCGCGGCGTGCTTGGTGTTCGGCGACGGGGTTGCCTGGTGGGGACGTGTCGGCGAGTGGCGGGCTCGTCTGCAGTGTGGCGCCCGCGGTGGTTCCAGATCAGGGCGGTGGTGTGCTGGCGCGGGCCCGGCCCAATCCACCCGGATCCGGCTCCTAGATGGCGGCGGGCGACGCGGGGCGTTGGCAGAGGTCCGTCTTGACCTCTGCGTGGGGTGGTCTGCAGGGGCGCTGCTGCGGTCACGGTGGTCGTCCGGCCTGCGCGTGACAATGGTGGGTGTATCCTGCGGCGGTTCGTCTGCGTCGGGCTCAGAGCTTCCTGCCTCTTCTATGGATTCAGCGACGGGCTCGTCAGGCCAGGGTGGCTCCATGGTGTGGTGTGGGTGCGCGTGAGGCCTACTGGAGGTGGCAGGGAACTTGGGGAAGGGGGTAGGCTGCCCCCTCCATTGCATTTGGCGGCTGCTTTGGGAGGCCGCAGGAATTCCCCTAGCCCAGATCCGGCCGCCGAAGCCATCGACCATGCCAATGTTTCAGCTTTAGGGTGGAAGGGGATCTTCCGCTTCGTTCCGGTCAGCCGCGTCGATTTGGTGTGTCCTGGTTGAGGGTGGGGCTCGGATGCCGTGGCGGCGGCCCGGTTGGTGGTAGCCGGGGTGCTCATGGGCGGAGCACGCGTCTCAGGCGCTGTCCGGTCACCATGGTCGTGTGGGCGGCGTGTTAGACCGGTGCGGGGTGTTCAATGCTGGCGCAGTTGTCCGTAACCCAATCCGGTGACGTTGAGTGTTGGCCGGGGTGAATACCCGTTCTGCTTTGCCAGGCCGACGGTGGCGGCGTGCTGACGTCGTCACCTTCTTGAAGGCGCCGTCACGGTATCTCATTTGTCACCGAAGTGCTCCGGGAGAAACCTTAATCCTTGGATTGGGCGGTGACGACGCGTTGGTGTCATTCCCTTGTTGAAGGCACCGCTTTGGAGCTCATTGTTCGTCTTACACGGCTTCTCCTCTTCGCGGTGGCTCGCCCACGGTAGTGGTTGTTTTCAGCGTCATTGTATCCAGCCTTGGGTGTGTGTGGTGTGGAGTGTGTGTTTGTATCGGCAGGTTTCGGTTTGTTCGATGATGCTTTATCTATATAGCGGGGGGAAATAATTTTTCGTAAAAATCTTGCTCTCTATCTCTCTCTCCTCCGCCTCTCCTCGTCCCCTGCCCTGCCACTAGCACCTTCCCCGCCGTTCCCCGCCACCGCCTCTCCTCCAAATGGCCAGACGCGGTGGCTGGAGGTCCCCATCGCCAATCCGGAGGTTCGATCTGTGCCGCCACAGGAGCCGCGCGTCTTCCTCCGCCAGATCTTCCTCAAAAAGCCGTAGCCGCCGCCGCCCCTCTCCGGCTTCCTCGACATCCCTGCGCAGCGGCCGTCGTAGAGGACCTACCACAGCTTCTGACAGTGGGGGTGGGGGACTTGGGTGACCAAGATCCATGATAGGGAGACCAGCCAACGCCATTGGCTCGACTCCTGCCACACCACCGAACTCACCGCGCTCGAGTACAACTGGTTTATGTAGCTATCGGTCAAAGAGCATCCTTCATAGCTCAAGTAGTAACTACTTTCCATGAGGAGGGGGCATGGAATACACTATTGTACGACGTTGGGCTGCATGGTGTGGAGGCGTGCCTCAACTTCCCATTCGGGATGGCGTCCGTCTAGCTTGAGCCATTGACGCCAGGAATGGTAAGCGCGACTGTGGCTAGGGAGGACCAGGCAGTGAGGAAGCTCCTCGCGGCAGAGGCCGCCGATGAGGAGTACATGGCGGACCTCTGCCGTCTGTACCCGGAGTTGGTGGAGGCAGAGCGGCAGCAATTCGCCAACGAGGCGGTGGACAGGGGGGTGGAGAGATCGATGTCGAAGAATGGCACACCATATTCCCCAACATCGCCTACAACGGCACTGGGCCGGAGCCCAAGATCGTTGGCATGATGCAGACCCAATGGATAAGAATAAGTAGAATCTATGTCTACCTCCAAAGTTTAAATTAGGTATAATCTATGTTGAGTCTGAGCCAAAGTTTAAATTAAGTAGAATCTATGTTCAAGTTATGCAAATTTTGGCTGGGTATATGTTGAATTTCGGTGGTTTTAATTGAAACTACGTTGAATTTTGTTCACTTTTGGTTTATATACTCCGTTATATATAAAGGATCGATTAGGTCCGGCCAAAACGTAGTGGAGTAAATTTACTCCACTAAGGGCTCCTTTGATTCAAAGGAATTATATAGGATTTTTCGAGAATTGACATCCTTTGGAATTTTTTCTACGTTTGTTTTTCATTCATAGGATTGAATCCCATACGAATTTTCTATGAAATCTTTTATACTACATTTCATAAAAATCTAACATCCACTCCAACCTTTTTTTACAATTCCTTTGATTTTCCCGTGAAATCAAACACTACTTACTAATCCTATAAGATTCAGGTGGCCATGACACTCCAATCCTATACTTTTTATATTCCCGCATTTGCAAATCATGCGAGTCAAAGAGGCCTTAAGGATATACTCCATCAGATACTCCACTACTTTCAGGGATCGGTTAGAAATGCCCTTACCACACTTCAGGCGATACAGCAGTTGAGCATGATCTGGCATCTCGGGCTACGGTCTTTTCCTAGAATTTAGGGATAATTGATTTTATGCCCCTAGTTGGGTCACACTCGGCAGGTTTACCCCTAGTTTTCGAAAATACTTGTTCTTACCCAAACCACTTTGCTCCTCTTATGCTTTTGCCCTTTAACCGTTTGACCATCACTTTGAAAACTTCATAAAAAATTCATACTAACTAAAAAAATCAAATAAGATATAAATATGTTCATAAAAGCATCACCTATACGTGCATGTCATTTGCATTCATGAAAAAAGGGCTGGCCAGTCCCCATCTTAGTTTTAGCTCATATGATCTTAGCATGAACAGTAAAATCTAAAAAAATTGGTGGCCAACTTTGACCAATGTTTTGAGTGCTTGCCAAGTTTCATAAGGGAATGACATTCGTGGAAGACGTGGCAAAAAAAACAAAAATCAATGCTCCAAAATTTCATTTTTTTACTCCTGCCCGCTTTTTTTTCGAAAAGGGGGTTCTCCCCGGCCTCTGCATCAGAGTGATGCATACGGCCATCTTATTAACAAAATAAAAGGTTCCAACAAGGTTCCAAATTCTCCAACTGAAAAGTAATCAAAAGGCAGCTCACACAGAGCTAAAGAGGCTGGACACACAGACTAGCCAAGATAATACGCCACAACCGGCTGGCTAAAGATAGATAGGTAAACTAATTGCCTATCCTATTACATGACCGCCATCCAAACCGGTTGAAGATATCCCGAGCCGCCATCTCCCAGCGGATAGATCCAGTAACCAAATGCTCCCTGGCCTCCGTCGGAGTGAGTAGCGACCATGAACGGATCACGGCCGTGGCTCGGAAAATAACCTGCAAAAAGTGAATACGTGATGTTCTGTTAAAAACCAAATCATTTCTGCAAGTCCAGATAGTCCACAATAGAGCGCAAACTCCAACACGAATATGTCTCGCTAATTCAGGCTCAATCCCAGTGAGCCATGTCCCAAATAACGTAGTGACAGAATTCGGTGGAGTAATATTATAATTAATGTGAACCGTCCGCCAAAGTACTCTGGCAAACGGGCAATCAAAAAAGAGATGCTTGATCGTCTCGTCCCGATCACAGAAGCTACACCTCGTAGGTCCTGTCCAATTATGCTTAATCAAGTTATCCTTGGTTAAAATAACCTGTTTATGGACAAACCACATAAACACTTTTATTTTCAAAGGAACTTTGACAGCCCAAACATGCTTGGAGGTAGGAATGGAGCTCGAATTAATTACATCAATATACATTGATTTAACCGTGAATACTCCAGACCTAGTCAGTTTCCAGCGTAATTCATCGGGTTGTTGAGTAAGATGGACATCCATTAGTCTCCGAACAAGACGGAGCCAAGCTTCCCAACGATTGCCCACTAACGACCGTCTGAACTGAATATTAAGGGGGATGGATTGAAACACCGTAGCAACGAACACCTCACGTCGTTGAACAATGCGATACAAAGACGGATATTGAATGGCCAAGGGTGTCTCGCCGAGCCAAGTATCCTCCCAGAAGCGTGTACTGGCACCGTTGCCAATAACAACCTTTGTCCTATTAAGCAGAGATTGTTTGACTTTCATCAGGCCTTTCCAGAAAGGCGAGTCAGTCGGCCTGACTGTGACCTGGGACAAGGACTTTGTCTGAAGGTACTTGCTGCGAAGGATTTGGGCCCACATGGCCTCAGTCTCAAAAGAAAGTTTCCACAGCCACTTGCTAAGAAGGCATCTGTTCTTAACTTCGAGATTCTCAATACCAAGACCCCCTTGGTCTTTCGGTCTACAGATGATATCCCATTTTGCAAGTTTGTATTTTCTTTTTAGATCATCACCCTGCCAAAAGAAACGCGATCGATAAAAGTCCAGTCTTTTCCTAACACCAACTGGGAGTTGAAAGAACGATAAGAGAAACATAGGCATACTCATGAGCACCGAATTAATCAGAATTAATCGGCCTCCATATGACATGAGCTTGCCCTTCCAGCAACTCAGTTTCTTCTCGAACAGGTCTTCGATGCACTTCCATTCTCTATTGGTCAGCTTTCTATGGTGGATTGGAATACCTAGGTAAGAGAAAGGTAACTCCCCCAAGTCGCACCCAAACAATTGCCTATAAGCCTCCTGTTCGTCTTTGGCTCTACCAAAGCAGAACAGCTCGCTCTTATGAAAGTTAATCTTTAACCCGGTCAATTGTTCGAAAAGGCATAACACCAGCTTCATATTTCTCGCCTTGGTCAGGTCATGCTCCATAAAGATGATTGTATCATCAGCGTACTGAAGGATGGATACACCTCCATCAACCAGATGAGGTACCAAACCACCCACTTGACCATTCTCCTTAGCCCTTCCTATCAAGATGGCTAACATATCAACCACAATGTTAAACAAGATAGGGGACATCGGATCTCCTTGTCTTAGGCCTTTATGTGTGTGGAAGTAATGACCAATATCGTCATTCACTTTAATTCCCACACTCCCTTTTTGCGTAAATGATTCAACCTGGCGTCGCCAGGCTTCAGCAAAACCTTTCATACGCAATGCCTGTTGGAGAAATGGCCATTTAACCTTATCGTACGCTTTCTCGAAATCCACCTTAAAAATGACGCCATCTAGCTTCTTGGAATGGATTTCATCGAGCGTTTCATGAAGGACGACCACCCCTTCAAGGATGTTTCTGTCCGGCATGAAAGCAGTTTGGGAGTGCTGCACCACAGAATGCGCAATCTGTGTGAGCCTATTAGTCCCGACCTTGGTGAATATTTTAAAACTAACATTGAGAAGGCAGATCGGCCTGAACTGCTCAATTCTCACAGCATCCGTCTTCTTAGGGAGCAGTGTGATAGTTCCAAAATTCAAGTGAAATAATTGAAGCTGTCCAGAGAACAGATCATGAAACATAGGTAACAAGTCCCCCTTAATAATATGCCAGCACTTCTTGTAGAACTCCACCGGAAATCCATCCGGTCCGGGAGCTTTATTATTTTTCAACTGTGCTATGGCATCAAACACCTCCTTCTCCGAAAATGGGGCAACCAGTATATCATTTTCAGCAGCCGACAGTTGAGGCACATCCTCAGTTCTGGACTCATCAAGAGATACACAATTATCCTCCAGAGGTCCAAATAACTGCCTATAATACTCGGTTATATACGTCTTTAGGTTATCCTGTCCTAAAATAGTGCCCTCATCTTGTTTAAGTTGGAATATCCTCTTCTTTCTGTGCTTACCATTAGCAATCAGATGAAAGAATTGAGTATTCGCGTCCCCTTGGACCACTTTGCGAACCTTAGCCCGCAAAGCCCACTTCAATTCTTCTTCGCGGAGAAGTTCTTTCAACCTCTTCTCCGCTTCAGTTTTAACCTGGAGCTCAGCGGGCATCAAGATCGTGGATTCGGCCTTAACGTCCAGATTCTGTATAAGAGAGAGGAGCCTTTCCTTCTCAATCTTATATACCCCACTAAGATGCTTAGCCCAACCCCGTAAGAAGCTTCTCAAACTCCTAATCTTATTTTGCCAACGCTCGACCGCAGTCCTACCGCCTACACCTTTCGCCCATTCCCTAGCGATCAGGTCTAGGAACCCTTCGCGTTCGAACCAGGCCATCTCGAAAGAAAAGGTGTTTTTGTTTCCCACGTGGTTCGGCTCCCCTGAGTCAACGAACAGTGGAGTGTGATCGGAGAAACCCCGAGAAAGAGCTTGAACCGTCACAAGCGGGAACTTCTGTTCCCACTCAACACTCGCAAGCACGCGATCAAGCTTTTCGTATGTCGGGTTGGGTAGTGACTTAGCCGAGGTAAACTTTCTACCAGAAAGCTCTATCTCCCTCAGATCCAAGCTTTCAATAATAGTATTGAACATGAACGACCACCTGCCGTCAAAGTTATCATTATTCTTCTCCTCTCTCCTCCTAATGATGTTGAAATCTCCCCCAACTAAGAGTGGAAGCTGTTCAGACCCACAAATCCGAACAAGATCCGCCAAGAATTCCGGTTTAAGCTCGGGCTGTGCGGCACCATAAACCGCCACCAGCGCCCAGTTGAAAGCATCAACCTTAGACCTGACTCGAAACTTAACCGCAAAGTCACCCATGACTACACTCCGGACTTCAAGCGAATCACATCGCACTCCCAGCAAGATACCACCCGATCTTCCACGCGGAGGGAGGCAATGTCAATCAAAGTCAACACCACCCACGAGAGAGGAAAGAAACTGAGGCGCAAAATTGTCTCTACCAGTTTCCGATAGCGCAATAAAATCTAAACGATGCTCCAGAGATGCCTCAGCAAGGAACCTTCTTTTAGCCAAGTCTCTCAGACCTCTGCTATTCCAAAAGATTCCTTTCATAACTCATCATAAAAAATTTTAGAAGTCCGAATCCTAGCACTCCGACGAACTGCAGAATCGGGGTAAATTTTCCGCTTCCACTTACGCTTGGGTCTACTAGGTCCAAGCTCCGGGTCCTCATAACCGGATTCAGCGGAACAAACAACTGCATTCTCTATGGGCATATCTTCGTCCTCAGACTCATGATTGGATGGTGCTAAGTCGACACACAAATTATTGAGCACTCTAACCCCTAAAGCATCAATCTCATTGTCATTCATGGGTTTAACTGCTGCAATATTACGAATAGTTTCTAAGGCACGCTCCGCCTCCAAATCTAACAAGTCGTTCACCGAATTAGAAAT
Organism: Triticum aestivum; assembly: GCF_018294505.1. Lineage (NCBI taxonomy): Eukaryota > Viridiplantae > Streptophyta > Magnoliopsida > Poales > Poaceae > Triticum > Triticum aestivum. Next base: position 43,981,936 of record NC_057811.1, on the reverse strand, counting down.
CTCACTATCTGTAACCCCGAGTGAAACTCCTAATTGGTTTGCACTATTAATAATCTCTTCATGAGAAAAATGCAATAAAGAGTTAGATATGTTGACGGACATACCAGAAGCGATTGCAGCATCCTGAAGCTTGGCGGCCCTCATAGCGCACCGCTGCTGCATATCATCCACCTCCGGAAGCTCGTGGACGCGAGCGCTGAACCGTCTACCCGTCGAGACAGGGTCTGGGATCCCGCCAAAAGCAACGACCTCCTCCCTAGTAAAACCTCGTGCTGAATCCCTCAGAGGATCCACCGAGGATACCGGAGGAGGAAGCTGCGGGCTCCCCAGCTCCGCGTCCACAGGGACGAACGGGAAGGAGTAGGCGGGGGCCGCCTGCCCGCGCCCTCCTCCCTCCCCCCAGCCGACGTAGGGGTGATGGTCCTCCTGACCGCCGGGGAAGAAGGGGGAGCCAAGGCCACCTGCCCCAGCCCCCCCCCAACGCTGCAGCTGGCTCGGGAGTCCCCGCCACGCCCGGGGAGGCAAGAGCCGAGGCCGCCTGCCTCGGGCTCCCTTCCCCAGCGCTGGCCGACCCCACCAGGGTCGGCGTCACCACAGGAGAGAAGGCCAGGTCCTCCTGACCCGTGCGACCTCCCCCACAGCCTACCATTGCCCGCGTCACCGTTGTCGCCGGCGCCAGACTACGAGAAGGAAAGGTCGAGGCCACCCGCCCCAAATTCCCCTCCCCATACCGAACCTCCACTGAGGTAGAAGGAGAAAGCTGGCCCACTTGAGGCTCCACCTCCCTAACCTCTCCCACGGACGTCACCGAGAGCGGCCCCACCAAACCATCCTCCAAAGAGCTAGCCACAGCATCAAACTCCAACGGCGGAAGCAGACACTCAAAGCTATCATCAGACTCCACCCTGTCACTCCATAGGCGGGAAGGAGCCGATGCTGGCTCGAAAGATCCAAACCGCAATGTATTCATAGGTACCGCCGGAGCCGAGGGAGACTCTACTCCAGAACCATCACCGGGCAACTGAGCATCAGGACTCGACCCATTAGCCCTCTCATTTCCCGCCTCATTATGCGGGTCCCCACGAGCACCGACATCATCATCCCCCTCGTGCATATCCATAGCATCCCCGGAAACCACATCGGCAAACAGCGCCGAATCCTCGAACTCAATCTCAAGCGGAAACACCTCTCCCCGATAAAACCAGTTAACCATATCGGGGACAAAGTCGATGTCCAAAACACCCACTAAGAGCCGGGCCACCCCATGAGAGCGAGTGAAGGCCATGTCCACATCCTCAGTCTTACCAACCATCATACCCAAGCTCGCCACAACTCGAGCATCTATCAAGGCCTCAGATGGGCCTCCTGAAAACCGCAGCCACACCTGAGTGAGCGGTTTGACCTTAGGCTCCACCTTCCTCCACTCGTGAAACTCCAGGACGCACTGAGTACCCGGCACCTTGCACCACCCAAAACTCAACAACTTCTGCAAATCGTCCACCGTAGGGAATTAAACCCTAAACACATTGTCCTCAATCGGGATGAGCTCCCACTGAAAATCACCTGGAACCAGTTCCTGAAGTCGCTGCACTATTTGAGCCTCAGACACCACTTCGCGGGTCGCTTTCACAAGCCCCGTCGTCAAGCTTTGAGTCTCAGCTAGAGTCTCCCTCGCCGCCGGAGACTCAAAGAACGTCAGCTCGGCACAGTACACTCCGTACATCATGAGAGCAGGAGCCTGATCACACACAACTGGGCAATCCCCCGTGATATGAGCCATCTTACCACATGTGTTACAGAGTTCCGCCATGCACTCAGCAATAAAGTGGCCCTTCTCACCACATCGATAACAAAGCATCTTTTCTTTCTTACGCGCCCATTTGGACGCCCTCTCAGACTCATCCCTGTCCCTAGCCTCCACAGCGGCTCCAGTTGCAGGAACATCCACGTTGGCCAAAGCCGTCACAACTTCCATAGCCTGGCTAGGCAACTCAGTCGACCGCACGGGATCCACAGCCATGTCCGAAACCTGCTGGTCAACCACGGCCGTCACCGGAGGCGGCTTGCGGGCCCGACCACGTCCACCACCGCGGCCACCACGATAGCCACGGAATCCACCTCTATGCTGGTTATTCGGGCCAGTAGCCCCCTCGACAAAACCACCCGCCGGACCAAGGAAAGGTCTTTCAGCAGAGACATCACTCTGCCAAGCGTATCCGCGTCCACCTCCCGTAGACGATGAACCACGGTGCTGGCCAACCCCGTAAGCATCAACACCATCATCTCCCCACTGTCCTCTAGGCGGCCCAGTACTTGTCGGCGATGGACCCGAGCGTTTCTGCGCCGGTCTCGCAACATAGTGAGGCGGTGGCGCGGCGTTGGGCACAGCCGGCGCAACACCCCGCCCCACGGGAGCAGGCACCAGAGGTCTTGGAGGAGGGGCATCGCTCCCCGCAATGCCCGGCTTGGGAGGCCGCAAACCACCACGCCCAGCAGTCGGCAAGGACCCAGCCGGCGCCGCCGGACTCTGGGCACTAGGACCACCACCCCGGCTCGCGGCAGCAAAAGAAGCAGGTCAAGGCGGACAGATGGCACCACCCCTACCCGCAGCGGCTGCAGGTGCCGGAGAAGGCGGGCGGGCAACGGCCGAACCAGTAGCCCCGGCCGGTGCCAGCGACCTAGTGCCAATCACCGCAGTAGCAGCGCCGCCGGCACTAGCGCCCGGCGACGGGGCATCCCCACCGCGGCCAGTCCCCGGCGGCGGGCCGTTCCCACCGCGGCCAGACCCCGGTGGCGGGCCGTTCCCACCGCGGCCAGTCCCCGGCGGCTGGCCGTTCCCGCCGCGGCCAGCACCACCAGTGGCGGTATTCTTGCCAGTAGGCGCCAAATCTCCACGGCCAGCCATGGCCCGGAGTGGGGGGATGCGCCTTGCCCGCCCCGCACCACGATCACAGAACCCCGACCGGCCACGTCGCAAAACCCTAGATCGCAACGACGGCTGACTGACTCGATGATCGAACGTGCATGGGGCGACAGGAGGGAGTGAGGTAGTGGTCGGGTTAGACTGGGCTTCATACCCAGCTAACTCTGGCCCAACTACACGCAGGCCCGGCTCACTCAGAACCGGCCCAGCCCCAGGCGCACCCAGCTCGCGGCCCAGGAGCGATTTCAAACGGTGCGCCCGCACCAGCGAGATCTCGATCGCTCGCCCAGCCGGCAATGCTGCCGCGGCCGCCACCGGCGTCCGAGAAGCACTTGCACGGCGCACAGGTCTCTTCTTCCTCTGAACCGTAATCCAAGAATCCGGTTAATCAAATCAAAAAGAGTAAGATTAGGTAGACTAACCTTCGGGAGAGGACCCTTCCATGGTCTGATTGCCGTCGCCGCCGTTCTCCGGTGAACGACGCGACAGACCATCTCCTTCCTCTCGCCCGCGTGGAGCCCAACCCTCGCCGGATCGTCCACAGGCAAGATCTTGTCCACCGTCATGGCAACCTCGTCTTCGTCATAACCAGAATTGAAGAACTCACAAACAAGGTCGGACGGGGTCGGCGTCGGCGGCGAGGCTGCCGGGTCATCACCGTCGCCGTCCGCATCCTCCTCATCCGATCCGGCCAACGCCCAAAATTGGCTACCGACGCGCGGGCGAGGCGCAGAGGCCGAGGGCAGCGCTCCGGCGGCCGCCGACCCGTTCGCCCGCGGAGTCGCCCGTTGGCCCGCGGAGTCGCCCATCGGGAGCGGCACCCTTGGGGACCAACATTGTGGCGGCGGGCGGTGCTGTCTCTGCCGTACTAAGCGCTGGCAAGGTTCAAGAAGGTCAAGTGCGCCGTGCAACCAATCAAATTGCCGACGGCAACGCTGGAGGCCACCTGCCCGCTGAAGCCGCCTCTGTCGTCGTCAGCACCGGCGAAGGTGGCAAGGTTGAAGAAGGCCAAGTGCATCGTGGTATGACCAATCATGCGTGCAATGCTCCAGCTTGTCAGGCGGCCAACTGTGGGGATGGACGGATCGATGCAGCCTCTTGCTCGAGCGCGTTGCTACAGTAATTTGCTCAAGTGCTCCACACTCTTCATTCTTTTTTGTTGACTGAGGCCAGCAGCATGCTGCACTAGGTTTATGTGGAGATATACATTTTTTTCATGTTTAAAGCAGTTGATCTCAATAGCAAAAGTATGTGTCGAAATGACCGACCGTATAACAAATATAAAAGAGAGTTCGTCATGAAATCTTGCCGCACATTTACTCCATGTTCAAATATCACCTGTGAATGTTCGTGTCTCCAGAAGTTACTAGAATTACGCATAAGTAAGAACATTGGACCTAGACAAATGAACGTTCAATAGAGAGCTGGCTCCAATTTACCAAACTCATTTTTTATGTCTGTGTGTGCATATTAACAATGGGATCCAGAAGATAGAGTCCCCACTAGAAACCATTTTGTACAGCAGGGCGCTTGAGGAAATAATAGGGCTGGGATTTGAACTACGCGTGTTTTTAGTGCTGATACTCCTCAATTCTAGTGGGTTTCTGCAATGTTATTACTCACATGTTAATTAATATTGACATGTTAAACCAATGTTGCAAATTAGTCTTTTCTCCTTACTTGACATGTTAATTAATGTGTATTTTTTTCTCCAACACACAACAAGACAACTCTCTCACTCCTCGTTGGTTGATTAATACGGTGCATGTAAATCAATCTTCTCACTTCCGCATGCATGCATGAGATATTAATGTCTTTGGTTGCTAGTACGAGGCAAACCTCATCAATTTTACATTGATTTGTGTTAGTGGCCTTGTATAGTTGCAAATTGTAAATTTGATAGTGCCTTGTATAAAAAATGGAGGGAGTACATCGAAAACACAGTATGGGATGACTGCCCTCATAAGTTACCGTACTTATAAAATGATGAACGAATCATAGGCTCAAACTAACCATGAACGAAAAACAAAACTACTGCTTACATCTTCAGCAAGCGATTTCCAATATTCTGTAGCTGATGGCGTGCGAGCTCGGTCAGGAACTCAGGATCAGTCAAAGTATTCTGCACTTTTAATTCAACCACATGTCCGTGGTGCCCTGCGCGTTACTCGGGTCCCTTCGTCCTTAACCACGTGTTTCACTCCCGAGCTTATTCCCTTCCTAATCTCACTGCCGTTGTCCACGCCGTCACCAAATCCGGCAGCCACCTGACCCGCCTCCCTCCTCCAGCTTCCATGCACCTGGTGCTATTTTGATGCATAGTAAGTGATAATGTCATGGTGGAAAATAAGGTAAAGCAAGATATAGTTCAATTCAGAACCAAGAAAAAATATACTATACATCATTGCATCTATAGGTGGTCAACATTTTGGCGTCCTGGCACGGTTGGAACAGCAAGTCTGATGAAACTCAATGGCCAAAACATGTGTAGAAAATGGGCAACAATTTGACCCCAAAAAAAGAGCTTTTCATTCATTTACTTATCACTTCTTTACATTGTTGACATGAATGTTTGCGTCCTTGAAAGTTGTGATTGCCAATGAGTTGACCCAGAAGCAAATGAAAACCTCTCCAAACAGAATTGGACTATGAAGAGTTTATCTGCTGCAACAAGTGCTCAGAATGTCAAAGGGGCTTACAACCACAACCTGACAATCACACAAGAAACACATAAACTTCACTGCATACTTACAACTACATATAAGCAGTAAGTATTAAGAAAATTGGCATCTAGACTAATGAATGTTTACTTTTCATGAGCAAGCGCAGACCCCTCTTCCATTTTCCGTAGGCTTCAGAACTCAAAATTAAAAGAAAGCTAATATAGTAAGGGAGGATGGTCTTGTAGGAACACCACAGTGATCTGTGACAGCAAACATAAAGGATAATTCCACTATATGCCTACAACATATCTCTTGAAGTAGTTGGATCAATCGCAGATTGGATACCAAGCTAAACAGAGTAAATGTTCTAAGCATTAGCTGGGCATAAATCATGATATAGGTATATAACAAATATTCTACGCATAAATTATTTCTTTCATTCCTAGCATCGATCCCTCATTGTGCTATGGTGGCATCATCGTCGTTGTTTCAAAGGCTCAATACCAATCATGCATAAGTATCCCCAAAAAGCCAGAAAATCTAGAAACCCCACGAGTAATTTGCAGTGTATCGAATCGGGATTTGGGTACATTAAATGCTTACGTGTTTAACTATAACTGAACGCAACTTATTTAATTTTGGTGCTAATGTATGAATAAGCCCCCTCTCTTGTTCTAGAGTTTAAGATTTATTTTTATTTTCACTTCTTTCATATTTAGTTGGAACTTTCTGATTTTGTTTCCTCTGAATGGTTACCACACGTGGGAAACCACGATCAATTCATCTAAAATATTCTTGCAATGGTTTGAGGGAGGCAACATATGCATGGTTTCCATCTAAAGGTCGACTAGTTTAATTTTGCAGTTCTAAGAACAAACTTGAACTAGACGCTAGTTGAATTATTAACACACTACTCTTACCTACTGTCACGATGTCAATGTGATTCATGTGCACTCGTTTCATGAAAAGACATGAAAAGTAGATGAATGTTCCACCAACCTTCACTTGTTTGAATCACAAGAATGGGTAGCAACCTCGGGTTTCTCACTTTACTTCTGCATATTGGAAAAACTAGTTTTAGTCTACCATCAAATAGGTGAAACTCATGTAAAAGAGATAAGGGAATGATGAGAGAGTAATAAAAGAGACAAAAACCCACGGGACAGGAGACATCGAGAGGCATGGAAGATCAACCAATTGTAAAATAGCTATGATGGAACCAGTGGTGGCGCCAAGGCCCAGGCCGCCCCGGGGAACCCTTGTTTACTGTAGCGTTGTAGCTACATTAAGTGCTACAGTCAAGGAAGGACATGGGCCTCACGCTCCAGGCCACGACCCTGGCTGTCTGGAACCTATCTCTTATGTTGGATGGAACTGCTGTTGTTTATGTTCTTCATGAAGACGATGCGCACTGTCCCTAGTTTTTATTAGCACGGTTTCCTTAGTTTCACAATCTAATCGTGGGTGTTTAGTTCATCTCGATGCTGGTCAGAGCAAAGAGTCACACTGGCTCGTCAATGCGTAACTTGAGGGAGACAATGTTGGCGCTGCCTCCTCGTAGCGCCGCTCTTCTTCTTACTCAGTTGCCTCACACAACTCTCTTGTGGTTTCTCTTGTTGGGGAACGTAGTATTTCAAAAAATTTCCTACGATCATGCAAGATCTATCTAGGAGAATCATAGCAACGAGCGGGGAGAGTGTGTCCACGTACCCTCGTAGACCGAAAGCGAAAGCGTTAAGTAACGCGGTTGATGTAGTCGAACGTCTTCGCGATCCAACCGATCAAGTACCGAACGCACGGCACCTCCGCGATCTGCACACGTTTAGCTCGGTGACGTCCCTCGAACTCTAGATCCAGCTGAGGCCGAGGAAGAGTTTCGTCAGCACGACGGCGTGGTGACGGTGATGATGAAGTTACCGACGCAGGGCTTCGCCTAAGCACTACGACAATAAGACCAAGGTGGAAAACTGTGGAGGGGGCACCGCACACGGCTAAAAATCAACTTGTGTGTCTATGGGGTGCCCCCCTCCCCCGTATATAAAGGAGGGGAGGAGGAGGAGGGCCGGCCTCATGGGGCGCGCCCAAGGGGGGGGGGATTCCTACTCCTAGTAGGAGTAGGTTTGCCCCCTTTCCTAGTCGGAGTAGGAGAAGAAGGAAGAGGAAGAGGGAGAGAAGGAAAGCCCCCCCCCCAAACCCTACCCCAATTCGGATTGGGCTTGGGGGGGCGCGCGCCTCCACCTGGCCGCCTCCTCCTCTCTTCCACTAGGGCCCATGAAGGCCCATTAACCCCCCTTCGGGTTCCGGTAAACCCCCGGTACTCCGGAAATGCCCGAACCTATCCGAAACCTTTCCGGTGTCCAAACATAACCTTCCAATATATCAATCTTTATGTCTCGGCCATTTCGAGACTCCTCGTCATGTCCGTGATCACATCCGGGACTCCGAACAACCTTCGGTACATCAAATCACATAACTCAATATACATATCGTCATCGAACGTTAAGCGTGCGGACCCTACGGGTTCGAGAACTATGTAGACATGACCGAGACTCATCTCCGGTCAATAACCAATAGCGGAACCTGGATGCTCATATTGGTTCCTACATATTCTATGAAGATCTTTATCGGTCAAACCGCATAACAACATATGTTGTTCCCTTTGTCATCGGTATGTTACTTGCCTGAGATTCGATCGTCGGTATCATCATACCTAGTTCAATCTCGTTACCGGCAAGTCTCTTTACTCGTACCATAATGGAACATCCCGTAACTAACTCATTAGTCACACTGCTTGCAAGGCTTATAGTGATGTGCATTACCGAGAGGGCCTAGAGATACCTCTCCGACAATTGGAGTGACAAATCCTAATCTCGATCTATGCCAACTCAACAAACACCATTGGAGACACCTGTAGAGCATCTTTATAATCACTCAGTTACGTTGTGACATTTGATAGCACACTAAGTGTTCCTCGATATTCGGGAGTTGCATAATCTCATAGTCATAGGAACATGTATAAGTGATGAAGAAAGCAATAGCAATAAACTAAACGATCATAGTGCTAAGCTAACGGATGGGTCTTGTCAATCACATCATTCTCTAATGATGTGATCCCGTTCATCAAATGACAACTCATGTCTATGGCTAGGAAACTTAACCATCTTTGATTAACGAGCTAGTCAAGTAGAGGCATACTAGTGACACTCTGTTTGTCTATGTATTCACACATGTACCAAGTTTTCGGTTAATACAATTCTAGCATGAATAATAAACATTCATCATGATATAAGGAAATGTGAATAACAACTTTATTATTGCCTCTAGGGCATATTTCCTTCAGTCTCCCACTTGCACTAGAGTCAATAATCTAGATTACATAGTAATGATTCTAACACCCATGGAGTCTTGGTGCTGATCATGTTTTGCTCGTGAGAGAGGCTTAGTCAACGGGTCTGCAACATTTAGATCCGTATGTATATTTCAAATCTCTATGTCTCCCTCCTTGACTTGATCGCGGTTGGAATTGAAGCGTCTCTTGATGTGCTTGGTTTTCTTGTGAAATCTGGATTCCTCTGCCAAGGCAATTGCACCAGTATTGTCACAAAAGATTTTAATTGGACCCGATGCACTAGGTATGACACCTAGATCGGATATGAACTCCTTCATCCAGACTCCTTCATTTGCTGCTTCCGAAGCAGCTATGTACTCCGCTTCACATGTAGATCCCGCCACGACGCTCTGCTTAGAACTGCACCAACTGACAGTTCCACCATTTAATAAAAATACGTATCCGGTTTGTGACTTGGAGTCATCCGGATCAGTGTCAAAGCTTGCATCGACGTAACCATTTACAATGAGTTCTTTGTTACCTCCATAAATGAGAAACATATCCTTAGTCCTTTTCAGGTATTTCAGGATGTTCTTGACCGCTGTCCAGTGATCCACTCCTGGATTACTTTGGTACCTCCCTGCTAAACTAATAGCAAGGCACACATCAGGTCTGGTACATAGCATTGCATGCATGATAGAACCTATGGCTGAAGCATAGGGAATGACTTGCATTTTCTCTCTATCTTCTGCAGTGGTCGGGCATTGAGTCTGACTCAACTTCACACCTTGTAACACAGGCAAGAACCCTTTCTTTGCTTGATCCATTTTGAACTTCTTCAAAACTTTATCAAGGTATGTGCTTTGTGAAAGTCCAAATAAGCGTCTTGATCTATCTCTATATATCTTGATGCCCAATATATAAGCAGCTTCACCGAGGTCTTTCATTCAAAAATTCTTATTCAAGTATCCTTTTATGCTATCCAGAAATTTAGTATCATTTCCGATCAACAATATGTCATCCACATATAATATTAGAAATGTTACAGAGCTCCCACTCACTTTCTTATAAATACAGGCTTCTCCAAAAGTTTGTATAAAACCATATGCTTTGATCACACTATCAAAGCATATATTCCAGCTCCTCAGGCTTGCACCACTCCATAAATGGATCGCTGGAGCTTGCACACTTTGTTAGCACCTTTTGGATCGACAAAACCTTCTGGTTGCATCATATACAACTCTTCTTTAAGATATCCATTAAGGAATGCAGTTTTGACATCCATTTGCCAAATTTCATAATCATAAAATGCGACAACTGCTAACATGATTCAGACGGACTTAAGCATCGCTACGGGTGAGAAGATCTCATCATAGTCAACTCCTTGAACTTGTCGAAAACCTTTCGCAACAAGTCGAGCTTTGTAGACAGTAACATTACCGTCAGCGTCAGTCTTCTTCTTGAAAATCCATTTATTCTCTATGGCTTGCCGATCATTGGGCAAGTCAAACAAACTCCACACTTTGTTCTCATATATGGATCCCATCTCAGATTTCATGGCCTCAAGCCATTTTGCGGAATCTGGGCTCATCAACGCTTCCTCATAGTTCGTAGGTTCGTCATGGTCAAGTAACATGACTTCCAGAATAGGATTACCGTACCACTCTGGTGCGGATCTTACTCTGGTTGACCTACGAGGTTCAGCAGTAACTTGATCAGAAGTTTCATGATCATCATCATTAGCTTCCACTACTGCAGGATGGTCCAAACGCGACACTACGATCAGAGAGCCTTCGAGAAACTGTGTGTGATGCAATAATCGCAAACGGTGGTGTATGAAAACCGTCAAAAAAGGTGAAAACGTTTGCGATGGAGGATGCATCAAACATGGTTCAGATTTTAGTTGTGTGTGCGATGAAGGGCATGCGGTTCAGTTCAATTAACTGTTTGGGATGAGGAGGCACAAAGGAAACGGGCAGCTAGATGAAGGCGTGTGCGATATACAACATACGGTTTACTGGGATGAACTGTGTGTGATTAGGCAACACAATGGAAACAGTTCAACTGAACAAGATGTGTGTGATACGCGGCAAAAAGGTCCGTAATCTGAAATGTGTGCGACGACCAATAATAACACAGACGATTGCTGCTAATAAGCCGTGTGAATTGCCCTGTCTACAGTAGAATAACACGTATATATAACTGAAATAAACATCCAGTTACATAAGTGACTATACAGATCATTCGCACACACCTCAATAAACAATTGCATGCATTCTAAAGTAGGAGAAACGATCATCTAGTCATCTACTTCTTGTGACGCTCCCGCCACTGCTATGTGGCACAATCCCTCGTCTTTGTCAGGAAGAAGACAGTTCCTCATGTCAACGATCCGCCTGTACACATCAATGTTTTGCCGGCAATCAACGGTGCCCTGGTGTTTGAAATTCATTCCCATTTCTTGCATGGGACCTAAGCATGCACCCAAGGACACATATTTGTTTCTTCAACCAATTTATATGCACTGGAGCATGTGCATGTAGTTCAAATTTGAATTATGCACAAAAATGCAATGAAAACACAGTTAATGCATAAAAATGTCGAAGCAAACCCCGAAAAATCACAAAATATCACACAACACTCCTATTGTGCTATGTTGCATGAGAAAAAAATTTGAAAGCAATAAGAGGCAATGGATATCGTTTCGTCCCCAAAGGTGGGATGTTCCCTACCGAAAACCATCATGCTTGCTGTGAGAAGCTCCGGCTTGTGAGAAGCATATACCCAAACCTGCCCCAAATGGGACAAAATTTGTACCACATCATGTTGATGCCGCTCCATGATATCATGCCAAGTTTCATGAATTTCAGACGAGTTTTGGATTTACTAGAATTTAAAAACCAGGCATCTCAATGTTTTGCCGGCAATCAACGGTGCCCTGGTGTTTGAAATTCATTCCCATTTCATGCATGGGACCTAAGCATGCACCCAAGGACACAGATTTGATTTTTCGACCAATATATATGCACTGGAGCATGTGCATGTAGTTCAAATTTGAATTATGCACATAAATGCATTGAAAACTCAGTTAATGCATAAAAATGTCCAAACAAACCCCGAAAAATCACAAAAAATCACACAACACTCCTGTTGTTCTATGTTGACACGAGAAAAAAATTGAAAGCAATAAGAGGCAATGGATATTGTTTCGTCCCCAAAGGTGGGATGTTCCCTATCGAAAACCATCATGCTTGTTGTGAGAAGCTCCGGTTTGTGAGAAGCATATACCCAAACCTACCACAAACGGGATAAAATTTGTACCACAACATGTTGATGCCGCTCCATGATAGCATGCAAAGTTTCATGAATTTCAGACGAGTTTTGGATTTACTAGAATTTAAAAACCAGGCATCTCATTGTTTTGCCGGCAATCAACGGTGCCCTGGTGTTTGAAATTCATTCCCATTTCTTGCATGGGACCTAACATGCACCCAAGGACACATATTTGATTTTTCAACCAACTTATATGGACTGGAGCATGTGCAAGTAGTTCAAATTTGTATTATGCACATAAATGTATTGAAAATCCAGCTAATGCATAAAAATGTCCGAACGAACCCCGAAAAATCACAAAAATTCACACAACACTCCTGTTGTTCTATGTTGACACGAGAAAAAAATTTGAAAGCAATAAGAGGCAATGGATATCGTTTCGTCCCCAAAGGTGGGACGTTCCCTATTGAAAACCATCATGCTTGTTGTGAGAAGCTCCGGTTTGTGAGAAGCATATACCCAAACCTTCCCCAAATGGGACAAAATTTGTACCACGGCATGTTGATGCCGCTCCATGATAGCATGCCAAGTTTCATGAATTTCAGACGAGTTTTGGCTTTACTAGAATTTAAAAACCAGGCATCTCAATGTTTTGCCGGCAATCAACGGTGCCCTGGTGTTTGAAATTCATTCCCATTTCTTGCATGGGACCTAAGCATGCACGCAAGGACATAGATTTCATTTTTCGACAAATTTATATGTACTGGAGCATGTGCATGTAGTTCAAATTTGAATTATGCACATAAATGCATTGAAAACTCAGTTAATGCATAAAAATGTCCAAACGAACCCCGAAAAATCACAAAAATTCACACAACACTCTTGTTGTTCTATTTTGACACGAGAAACAAAATTGAAAGCAATAAGAGGCAATGGATACCGTTTCGTCCCCAAAGGTGGGACGTTCCCTACCGAAAACCATCATGCTTGTTGTGAGAAGCTCCGGTTTGTGAGAAGAATATACCCGAACCTGCCCCAAATGGGACAAAGTTTGTACCACGGCATGTTGATGCCGCTCCATGATAGCATGGCAAGTTTCATGAATTTCAGACGAGTTTTGGATTTACTAGAATTTAAAAACTAGACAAATTTGTTTCCAGTTCTTGCATGGGACCTAAGCAAGCACCCAAGGACGCAGATTTGATTTTTCGACCAATTTATATGCACTGGAGCATGTGCATGTAGTTCGAACTTGAATTATGCACATAAATGCATTGAAAACTCGGTTAATGCATAAAAATGTCCAAACAAACCCCAAAAAATCACAAAAATTCACACAACACTCCTGTTGTTCTATGTTGACATGAGAAACAAAATTGAAAGCAATAAGAGGCAGTGGATATCGTTTTGTCCCCAAAGGTGGGACGTTCGCTACCGAAAATCATCGTGCTTGTTGTGAGAAGCTCCGTTGGTAAGAAGCATATACCCGAACCTGCCCCAAATGGGACAAAATTTGTACCACAGCATGTTGATGCCGCTCCATGATAGCATGCAAAGTTTCATGAATTTCAGACGAGTTTTGGATTTACTAAAATTAAAAAACCAGGCATCTCAATGTTTCGCCGGCAATCAACGGTGCCCTGGTGTTTGAAATTCATTCCAATTTCTTGCATGGGACCTAAGCATGCACCCGAGGACACATATTTAATTTTTCGACAAATTTATATGCATTGGAGCATGTACATGTAGTTCAAATTTGAATTATGCACATAAATGCATTGAAAACTCCGTTAATGCATAAAGTTGTCCAAACGAACCCCGAAAAATCACAAAAATTTGCACAACAGTCCTGTTGTTCTATGTTGACACGAGAAAAAAATTGAGAGCAATAAGAGGCAATGGATACCATTTCGTCCCCAAAGGTGGGACGTTCCCTACCGGAAACCATCATGCTTGTTGTGAGAAGCTCCAGGTCGTGAGAAGAATATACCCGAACCTGCCCCAAATGGGACAAAATTTGTACCACGGCATATTGATGCCGCTCCATGATAGCATGACAAGTTTCATGAATTTCAGACGAGTTTTGGATTTACTAGAATTAAAAAACCAGGCATCTCAATGTTTAGCCGGCAATCGATGGTGCCCTGGTGTTTGAAATTCATTCCCATTTCTTGCATGGGACCTCAGCATGCACACAAGGACATAGATTTGATTTTTCGACCAATTTATATGGACTGGAGCATGTGCATGTAGTTCAAATTTGAATTATGCACATAAATGCATTGAAAATTCAGTTAATGCATAAAAATGTCCCAACGAACCCCGAAAAATCACAAAAATTCACACAACACTCCTGTTGTTCTATGTTGACACGAGAAATAAAATTGAAAGCAATAAGAGGCAATGGATACCGTTTCGTCCCCAAAGGTGGGACGTTCCCTACCGAAAACCATCAGGCTTGTTGTGAGAAGCTCCGGTTTGTGAGAAGAATATACCCGAACCTGCCCCAAATGGGACAAAGTTTGTACCACGGCATGTTGATGCCGCTCCATGATAGCATGGCAAGTTTCATGAATTTCAGACGAGTTTTGGATTTACTAGAATTTAAAAACTAGGCATCTCAATGCTTTGCCGGCAATCAACGGTGCCCTGGTGTTTGAAATTCGTTCCCAGTTCTTGCATGGGACCTAAGCAAGCACCCAAGGACACAGATTTGATTTTTTGACCAATTTATATGCACTGGAGCATTTGCATGTAGTTCAAATTTGAATTATGCACATAAATGCATTGAAAACTCAGTTAATGCATAAAAATGTCCAAACAAACCCCGAAAAATCACAAAAATTCACACAACACTCCTGTTGTTCTATGTTGACACGAGAAAAAAAATTGAAAGCAATAAGAGGCAATGGATATCGTTTCGTCCCCAAAGGTGGGACGTTCCCTACTGAAAACCATCATGCTTGTTGTGAGAAGCTCCGGTTTGTGAGAAGCATATACCCAAACCTTCCCCAATGGGACAAAATTTGTACCACGGCATGTTGATGCCGCTCCATGATAGCATGCTAAGTTTCATGAATTTCAGACGAGTTTTGGCTTTACTAGAATTTAAAAACCAGGCATCTCAATGTTTTGCCGGCTATCAACGGTGCCCTGGTGTTTGAAATTCATTCCCATTTCTTGCATGGGACCTAAGCATGCACCCGAGGACACATATTTGATTTTTCGACCAATTTATATGCACTGGAGCATGTGCATGTAGTTCAAATTTGAATTATGCACATAAATGCATTGAAAACTCAGTTAATGCATAGAAATGTCAAAACGAATCCCAAAAAATCACAAAAAATCACACAACACTCCTGTTGTTCTATGTTGACACGAGAAACAAAATTGAAAGCAATAAGAGGCAATGGATATTGTTTCGTCCCCAAAGGTGGCACGTTCCCTATCGAAAACCACCATGCTTGTTGTGAGAAGCTCCGGTTTGTGAGAAGCATATACCCAAACCTACCCCAAACGGGATAAAATTTGGACCACAACATGTTGATGCCGCTCCATGATAGCATGCCAAGTCTCATGAATTTCAGACGAGTTTTGGATTTACTAGAATTTAAAAACCAGGCATCTCAATGTTTTGCCGGCAATCAACGGTGCCCTGGTGTTTGAAATTCATTCCCATTTCTTGCATGGGACCTAAGCATGCACCCAAGGACACAGATTTGATTTTTCAACCAACTTATATGCACTTGAGCATGTGCAAGTAGTTCAAATTTGAATTATGCACATAAATGCATTGAAAACCCAGCTAATGCATAAAAATGTCCGAACGAACCCCGAAAAATCACAAAAATTCACACAACGCTCCTGTTGTTCTATGTTTACACGAGAAAAAAATTTGAAAGCAATAAGAGGCAATGGATATCGTTTCGTCCCCAAACGTGGGACGTTCCCTACCGAAAACCATCATGCTTGTTGTGAGAAGCTCCGGTTTGTGAGAAGAATATACCCGAACCTGCCCCAAATGGGACAAAGTTTGTACCACGGCATGTTGATGCCGCTCCATGATAGCATGGCAAGTTTCATGAATTTCAGACGAGTTTTGGATTTACTAGAATTTATAAACCAGGCATCTCAATGTTTTGCCGGCAATCAACGGTGCCCTGGTGTTTGAAATTCATTCCCATTTCTTGCATGGGACCTAAGCATGCACCCAAGGACACAGATTTGATTTTTCAACCAACTTATATGCACTTGAGCATGTGCAAGTAGTTCAAATTTGAATTATGCACATAAATGCATTGAAAACCCAGCTAATGCATAAAAATGTCCGAACGAACCCCGAAAAATCACAAAAATTCACACAACACTCCTGTTGTTCTATGTTGACATGAGAAAAAAATTTGAAAGCAATAAGAGGCAATGGATATCGTTTCGTCCCCAAACGTGGGACGTTCCCTACTGAAAACCATCATGCTTGTTGTGAGAAGCTCCGGTTTGTGAGAAGCATATACCCAAACCTTCCCCAAATGGGACAAAATTTGTACCACGGCATGTTGATGCCGCTCCATGATAGCATGCCAAGTTTCATGAATTTCAGACGAGTTTTGGCTTTACTAGAATTTAAAAACCAGGCATCTCAATGTTTTGCCCGCAATCAACGGTGCCCTTGTGTTTGAAATTCATTCCCATTTCTTGCATGGGACCTAAGCATGCACCGAAGGACATAGACTTGATTTTTTGACCAATTTATATGTACTGTAGCATGTGCATGTAGTTCAAATTTGAATTATGCACATAAATACATTGAAAACTCAGTTGATGAATAAAAATGTCCCAACGAACCCCGAAAAATCACAAAAACTCACACAACACTCCTGATGTTCTATGTTGACACGAGAAACAAAATTGAAAGCAATAAGAGGCAATGGATACCGTTTCGTCCCCAAAGGTGGGACGTTCCCTACCGAAAACCATCATGCTTGTTGTGAGAAGCTCCGGTTTGTGAGAAGAATATACCCGAACCTGCCCAAATGGGACAAAGTTTGTACCACGGCATGTTGATGCCGCTCCATGATAGCATGGCAAGTTTCATGAATTTCAGACGAGTTTTGGATTTACTAGAATTTAAAAACTAGGCATCTCAATGTTTTGCCGGCAATCAACGGTGACCTGTTGTTTGAAATTTGTTCCCAGTTCTTGCATGGGACCTAAGGAAGCACCCAAGGACACAAATTTGATTTTTCGACCAATTTATATGCACTGGAGCATGTGCATGTAGTTCGAATTTGAATTATGCACATAAATGCATTGAAAACTCGGTTAATGCATAAAAATGTCCAAACAAACCCCGAAAAATCACAAAAATTCACACAACACTCCTGTTGTTCTATGTTGACATGAGAAACAAAATTGAAAGCAATAAGAGGCAATGGATATCGTTTTGTCCCCAAAGGTGGGACGTTCGCTACCGAAAACCATCATGCTTGTTGTGAGAAGCTCCGTTTGTAAGAAGCATATACCCAAACCTGCCCCAAATGGGACAAAATTTGTACCACAGCATGTTGATGCCGCTCCATGATAGCATGCAAAGTTTCATGAATTTCAGACGAGTTTTGGATTTCCTAAAATTAAAAAACCAGGCATCTCAATGTTTCGCCGGCAATCAACGGTGCCCTGGTGTTTGAAATTCATTCCTATTTCTTGCATGGGACCTAAGCATGCACCCGAGGACACATATTTAATTTTTCGACAAATTTATATGCACTGGAGCATGTACATGTAGTTCAAATTTGAATTATGCACATAAATGCATTGAAAACTCCGTTAATGCATAAAGTTGTCCAAACGAACCCCGAAAAATCACAAAAATTCGCACAACACTCCTGTTGTTCTATGTTGACACGAGAAAAAAATTGAGAGCAATAAGAGGCAATGGATAACATTTCGTCCCCAAAGGTGGGACGTTCCCTACCGGAAACCATCATGCTTGTTGTGAGAAGCTCCAGTTCGTGAGAAGAATATACCCGAACCTGCCCCAAATGGGACAAAATTTGTACCACGGCATATTGATGCCGCTCCATGATAGCATGACAAGTTTCATGAATTTCAGACGAGTTTTGGATTTACTAGAATTTAAAAACCAGGCATCTCAATGTTTTGCCGGCAATCAATGGTGCCCTGGTGTTTGAAATTCGTTCCCAGTTCTTGCATGGGACCTAAGCAAGCACCCAAGGACACAGATTTGATTTCTCGACCAATTTATATGCACTGGAGCATGTGCATGTAGTTCAAATTTGAAATATGCACATAAATGTATTGAATACTTAGTTAATGCATAAAAATGTCCGAACGAACCCCGAAAAATCACAAAAATTCACACAACACTCCTGTTGTTCTATGTTGACACGAGAAAAAATTTGAAAGCAATAAGAGGCAATGGATATCGTTTCGTCCCGAAAGGTGGGACGTTCCCTACTGGAAACCATCATGCTTGTTGTGAGAAGCTCCGGTTTGTGAGAAGCATATACCCAAACCTTCCCCAAATGGGACAAAATTTGTACCAAGGCATGTTGATGCTGCTCCATGATAGCATGCCAAGTTTCATGAATTTCATACGAGTTTTGGATTTACGAGAATTTAAAAACCAGGCATCTCAATGCTTTGCCGGCAATCAACGGTGCCCCGGTGTTTGAAATTCATTCCCATTTCTTGCATGGGACGTAAGCATGCACCCAGGGACACAGATTTGATTTTTCGACCAATTTATATGCACTGGAGCATGTGCATGTAGTTCAAATTTGAATTATGCACATAAATGCATTGAAAACTCAGTTAATGCATAAAAATGTCCAAACAAACCCCGAAAAATCACAAAAATTCACACAACACTCCTGTTGTTCTATGTTGACACGAGAAAAAAAATTGAAAGCAATAAGAGGCAATGGATATCGTTTCGTCCCCAAAGGTGGGACGTTCCCTACTGAAAACCATCATGCTTGTTGTGAGAAGCTCCGGTTTGTGAGAAGCATATACCCAAACCTTCCCCAAATGGGACAAAATTTGTACCACGGCATGTTGATGCCGCTCCATGATAGCATGCCAAGTTTCATGAATTTCAGACGAGTTTTGGCTTTACTAGAATTTAAAAACCAGGCATCTCAATGTTTTGCCAGCAATCAACGGTGCCCTGGTGTTTGAAATTCATTCCCATTTCTTGCATGGGACCTCAGCATGCACCCAAGGACATAGATTTGATTTTTCGACCAATTTATATGGACTGGAGCATGTGCATGTAGTTCAAATTTGAATTATGCACATAAATGCATTGAAAACTCAGTTAATGCATAAAAATGTCCCAACGAACCCCGAAAAATCACAAAAATTCACACAACACTCCTGTTGTTCTATGTTGACACGAGAAATAAAATTGAAAGCAATAAGCGGCAATGGATACCGTGTCGTCCCCAAAGGTGGGACGTTCCCTACCGAAAACCATCAGGCTTGTTGTGAGAAGCTCCGGTTTGTCAGAAGAATATACCCGAACCTGCCCCAAATGGGACAAAGTTTGTACCACGGCATGTTGATGCCGCTCCATGATAGCATGGCAAGTTTCATGAATTTCAGACGAGTTTTGGATTTACTAGAATTTAAAAACTAGGCATCTCAATGCTTTGCCGGCAATCAACGGTGCCCTGGTGTTTGAAATTCGTTCCCAGTTCTTGCATGGGACCTAAGCAAGCACCCAAGGACACAGATTTGATTTTTCGACCAATTTATATGCACTGGAGCATGTGCATGTAGTTCAAATTTGAATTATGCACATAAATGCATTGAAAACTCAGTTAATGCATAAAAATGTCCAAACAAACCCCGAAAAATCACAAAAATTCACACAACACTCCTGTTGTTCTATGTTGACACGAGAAAAAAAATTGAAAGCAATAAGAGGCAATGGATATCGTTTCGTCCCCAAAGGTGGGACGTTCCCTACTGAAAACCATCATGCTTGTTGTGAGAAGCTTCGGTTTGTGAGAAGCATATACCCAAACCTTCCCCAAATGGGACAAAATTTGTACCACGGCATGTTGATGCCGCTCCATGATAGCATACCAAGTTTCATGAATTTCAGATGAGTTTTGGCTTTACTAGAATTTAAAAACCAGGCATCTCAATGTTTTGCCGGCTATCAACGGTGCCCTGGTGTTTGAAATTCATTCCCATTTCTTGCATGGGACGTAAGCATGCACCCAAGGACACTTATTTGATTTTTCGACCAATTTATATGCACTGGAGCATGTGCATGTAGTTCAAATTTGAATTATGCACATAAATGCATTGAAAACTCAGTTAATGCATAAAAATGTCAAAACGAACCCCAAAAAATCACAAAAAATCACACAACACTCCTGTTGTTCTATGTTGACACGACAAAAAGAATTGAAAGCAATAAGAGGCAATGGATATTGTTTCGTCCCCAAATGTGGCACGTTCCCTATCGAAAACCATCATGCTTGTTGTGAGAAGCTCCGGTTTGTGAGAAGCATATACCCAATCCTACCCCAAACGGGATAAAATTTGTACCACAACATGTTGATGCCGCTCCATGATAGCATGCCAAGTTTCATGAATTTCAGACGAGTTTTGGATTTACTAGAATTTAAAAACCAGGCATCTCAATGTTTTGCCGGCAATCAACGGTGCCCTCGTGTTTGAAATTCTTTCCCATTTCTTGCATGGGACCTAAGCATGCACCCAAGGACACAGATTTGATTTTTCAACCAACTTATATGCACTGGAGCATGTGCAAGTAGTTCAAATTTGAATTATGCACATAAATTCATTGAAAACGCAGCTAATGCATAAAAATGTCCGAACGAACCCCGAAAAATCACAAAAATTCACACAACGCTCCTGTTGTTCTATGTTTACACGAGAAAAAAATTTGAAAGCAATAAGAGGCAATGGATATCGTTTCGTCCCCAAAGGTGGGACGTTCCCTACGGAAAACCATCATGCTTGTTGTGAGAAGCTCCGGTTTGTGAGAAGCATATACCCAAACCTTCCCCAAATGGGACAAAATTTGTACCACGGCATGTTGATGCCGCTCCATGATAGCGTGCCGAGTTTCATGAATTTCAGGCGAGTTTTGGCTTTACTAGAATTTAAATACCAGGCATCTCAATGTTTTGCCGGCAATCAACGGTGCCCTTGTGTTTGAAATTCATTCCCATTTCTTGCATGGGACCTAAGCATGCACCGAAGGACATAGATTTGATTTTTCGACTAATTTATATGTATTGGAGCATGTGCATGTAGTTCAAATTTGAATTATGCACATAAATGCATTGAAAACTCAGTTGATGCATAAAAATGTCCCAACGAACCTCGAAAAATCACAAAAACTCACACAACACTCCTGTTGTTCTATGTTGACACGAGAAACAAAATTGAAAGCAATAAGAGGCAATGGATACCGTTTCGTCCCCAAAGGTGGGACGTTCCCTACCGAAAACCATCATGCTTGTTGTGAGAAGCTCCGGTTTGTGAGAAGAATATACCCGAACCTGCCCCAAATGGGACAAAGTTTGTACCACGGCATGTTGATGCCGCTCCATGACAGCATGGCAAGTTTCATGAATTTCAGACGAATTTTGGATTTACTAGAATTTAAAAACTAGGCATCTCAATGTTTTGCCGGCAATCAACGGTGCCCTGGTGTTTGAAATTCATTCCCATTTCTTGCATGGGACCTAAGCATGCACCCAAGGACATAGATTTGATTTTTCGACCAATTTATATGTACTGGAGCATGTGCATGTAGTTCAAATTTGAATTATGCACATAAATGCATTGTAAACTCGGTTAATGCATAAAAATATCTAAACGAACCCCGAAAAATCACAAAAATTCACACAACACTCCTGTTGTTCTATGTTGACATGAGAAATAAAATTGAAAGCAATAAGAGGCAATGGATATCGTTTTGTCCCCAAAGGTGGGACGTTCGCTACCGAAAACCATCATGCTTGTTGTGAGAAGCTCCGTTGGTAAGAAGCATATACCCGAACCTGCCCCAAATGGGACAAAATTTGTACCACAGCATGTTGATGCAGCTCCATGATAGCATGCAAAGTTTCATGAATTTCAGACGAGTTTTGGATTTACTAAAATTTAAAACGAGGCATCTCAATGTTTTGCCGGCAATCAACGGTGCCCTGGTGTTTGAAATTAATTCCTATTTCTTGCATGGGACCTAAGCATGCACCCGAGGACACATATTTGATTTTTCGACCAATTTATATGCACTGGAGCATGTGCATGTAGTTCAAATTTGAATTATGCACATAAATGCATTGAAAACTCAGTTAATGCATAAAAATGTCCCAACGAACCCCGAAAAATCACAAAAATTCGCACAACACTCCTGTTGTTCTATGTTGACACGAGAAAAAAATTGAAAGCAATAAGAGGCAATGGATACCGTTTCGTCCCCAAAGGTGGGACGTTCCCTACCGGAAACCATCATGCTTGTTGTGAGAAGCTCCGGTTTGTGAGAAGAATATACCCGAACCTGTCCCAAATGGGACAAAATTTGTACCACGGCATGTTGATGCCGCTCCATGATAGCATGGCAAGTTTCATGAATTTCAGACGAGTTTGGGATTTACTAGAATTTAAAAACCAGGCATCTCAATGTTTTGCCGGCAATCAACGCTGCCCTGGTGTTTGAAATTCGTTCCCAGTTCTTGCATGGGACCTAAGCAAGCACCCAAGGACACTGATTTGAATTTTCCACCAATTTATATGCACTGGAGCATGTGCATGTAGTTCAAATTTGAAATATGCACATAAATGTATTGAATACTCAGTTAATGCATAAAAATGTCCGAACGAACCCCGAAAAATCACAAAAATTCACACAACACTCCTGTTGTTCTATGTTGACACGAGAAAAAAATTTGAAAGCAATAAGAGGCAATGGATATCGTTTCGTCCCGAAAGGTGGGACGTTCCCTACTGGAAACCATCATGCTTGTTGTGAGAAGCTCCGGTTTGTGAGAAGCATATACACGAACCTGCCCCAAATAGGACAATGTTCGTACCACGGCATGTTGATGCCGCTCCATGATAGCATGGCAAGTTTCATGAATTTCAGACGAGGTTTGGATTTACTAGAATTTAAAAACCAGGCATCTCAATGCTTTGCCGGCAATCAACGGTGCCCTGGTGTTTGAAATTCATTCTCATTTCTTGCATGGGACCTAAGCATGCACCCAAGGACATAGATTTGATTTTTCCACAAATTTATATGCACTGGAGCATGTGCATGTAGTTCAAATTTCAACTATGCACATAAATGCATTGAAAACTCGGTTAATGCATAAAAATGTCCCAACGAACCCCGAAAAATCACAAAAATTCACAAAACACTCCTGTTGTTCCATGTTGACACGAGAAAAAAAATTGAAAGCAATAAGAGGCAATGGATATCGTTTCGTCCCCAAAGGTGGGACGTTCCCTACCGAAAACCATCATGCTTGTTGTGAGAAGCTCCGGTTGATGAGAAGCATATACCCGAACCTGCCCCAAATGGGACAAAATTTGTACCACGGCATGTTGATGCCGCTCCATGATAGCATGCAGAGTTTCATGAATTTCAAACGAGTTTTGGATTTACTAGAATTTAAAAACCAGGCATCTCAATGTTTTGCCGGCAATCAACGGTGCCTTGGTGTTTGAAATTCATTCCCATTTTTTGCATGGGACCCAAGCATGCACCCAAGGACACAGGTTTGATTTTTGACCAATTTCTATGCACTGGAGCATGTGCATGTAGTTCAAATTTGAATTATGCACATAAATGCATTAAAAACTCAGTTAATGCATCAAAATGTCCAAATGAACCCCGAAAAATCACAAAAATTCGCACACCACTCCTGTTGTTCTATGTTGACACAAGAAAAAAATTGAAAGCAATGAGAGGCAATGGATACTAATTCGTCCCCAAAGGTGGGACGTTCCCTACTGGAAACCATCATGCTTGTTGTGAGAAGCTCCGGTTTATCAGAAGAATATACCTGAACCTGCCCCAAATGGGACAAAGTTTGTACCACGGGATGTTGATGCCGCTCCATGATAGCATGGCAAGTTTCATGAATTTCACACGAGTTTTGGATTTACTAGAATTTAAAAACCAGGAATCTCAATGTTTCGCCAGCAATCAACGGTGCCCTGGTGTTTGAAATTCATTCCCATTTCTTGCATGGGACCTAAGCATGCACCGAAGGACATAGATTTGATTTTTCGACCAATTTATATGCACTGGAGCATGTGCATGTTGTTCAAATTTGAACTATGCACATAAATGCATTGAAAACTCGGTTAATGCATAAAAATGTCCCAACGAACCCCGAAAAATCACAAAAATTCACACAACACTCCTGTTGTTCTATGTTGACACGAGAAAAAAATTGAAAGCATTAAGAGGCAATGGATATCGTTTCGTCCCCAAAGGTGGGACGTTCCCTACCGAAAACAATCATGCTTGTTGTGAGAAGCTCCGGTTGATGAGAAGCATATACCCGAACCTGCCCCAAATGGGACAAAATTTGTACCACGGCATGTTGATGCCGCTCCATGATAGCATGCCAAGGTTCATGAATTTCAAACGAGTTTTGGATTTACTAGAATTTAAAAACCAGGCATCTCAATGTTTTGCCGGCAATCAACGGTGCCCTGGTGTTTGAAATTCATTCCCATTTTTTGCATGGGACCCAAGTATGCACCCAAGGACACAGGTTTGATTTTTGTCCAATTTATATGCACTGGACCATGTGCATGTAGTTCAAATTTGAATTATGCACATAAATGCATCAAAAACTCAGTTAATGCATAAAAATGTCCAAACGAACCCCGAAAAATCACAAAAATTGGCACACTACTCCTGTTGTTCTATGTTGACACCAGAAAAAAATTGAAAGCAATAAGAGGCAATGGATACTAATTCATCCCCAAAGGTGGGACGTTCCCTACTGGAAACCATCATGCTTGTTGTGAGAAGCTCCGGTTTGTCAGAAGAATATACCCAAACCTGCCCCAAATGGGACAAAATTTGTACCACGGCATGTTGATGCCGCTCCATGATAGCATGCCAAGTTTCATGAATATCAGACGAGTTTTGGATTTACTGGAATTTAAAATTCAGGCATCTCATGTTTTCCCGGTAATCAACGGTGCCGTGGTGTTTGAAATTCATTCCCATTTCTTGCATGGGACCTAAGCATGCACCCAAGGACACAGATTTGATATTTCGACCAATTTATATGCACTGGAGCATGTGCATGTAGTTCAAATTTGAATTGTGCACATAATTGCATTGAAAACTCAGTTAATGCATAAATATGTCCAAACGAACCCCGAAAAATCACAAAAAATCACACAACACTCCTGTTGTTCTATGTTGACATGAGAAACAAAATTGAAAGCAATAAGAGGCAATGGATATCGTTTCGTCCCCAAAGGTGGGACGTTCCCTACCGAAAACCATCATGCTTGTTGTGAGAAGCTACGGTTGGTGAGAAGCATATACCCGAACCTACCCCAAATGGGACAAAATTTGTACCACAGCATGTTGATGCCGCTCCATGATAGCATGCCAAGTTTCATCAATTTCAGACGAGTTTTGGATTTACTATAATTTAAAAACCAGGCATCTCAAAGTTTAGCCGGCAATCGATGGTGCCCTGGTGTTTGAAATTCATTCCCATTTCTTGCATGGGACCTAAGCATGCACCCAAGGACACAGATTTGATTTTCCGACCAATTTATATGCACTGGAGCATGTGCATGTAGTTCAAATTTGAATTATGCACATAAATAAATTGAAAACTCAGTTAATGCATAAAAATGTCCAAACGAACCCGAAAAAATCACAAAAATTCGCACAACACTCCTGTTGTTCTATGTTGACATGAGAAAAAAATTGAAAGCAATAAGAGGCAATTGATACCGTTTCGTCCCCAAAGGTGGGACGTTTCCTACCGGGAACCATCATGCTTGTTGTGAGAAGCTCCGGTTTGTGAGAAGAATATACCCGAACCTGCCCCAAATGGGACAAAATTTGTACCACGGCATGTTGATGCCGCTCCATGATAGCATGGCAAGTTTCATGAATTTCAGACGAGTTTTGGATTTACTAGAATTTAAAAACCAGGCATCTCAATGTTTTGCCGGCAATCAACGGTGCCCTGGTGTTTGAAATTCATTCCCATTTCTTGCATGGGACCTAAGCATGCACCCAAGGACACAGATTTGATTTTCGACCAATTTATATGCACTGGAGCATGTGCATGTAGTTCAAATTTGAACTATGCACATAAATGCATTGAAAACTCAGTTAATGCATAAAAATGTCCCAACGAACCCCGAAAAATCACAAAAATTCACACAACACTCCTGTTGTTCTATGTTGACACGAGAAAAAAAATTGAAAGCAATAAGAGGCAATGGATATCGTATCGTCCCCAAAGGTGGGACGTTCCCTACCGGAAACCGTCGTGCTTGTTGTGAGAAGCTCCGGTTTGTGAGAAGAATATACCCGAACCTGCCCCAAATGGGACAAAGTTTGTACCACGGCATGTTGATGCCGCTCCATGATAGCATGGCAAGTTTCATGAATTTCAGACGAGTTTTGGATTTACTAGAATTTAAAAACCAGGCATCTCAATGTTTTGCCGGCAATCAACGGTGCCCTGGTGTTTGAAATTCATTCCCATTTCTTGCATGGGACCTAAGCATGCACCCAAGGACATAGATTTGATTTTTCGACCAATTTATATGCACTGGAGCATGTGCATGTAGTTCAAATTTGAACTATGCACATAAATGCATTGAAAACTCAGTTAATGCATAAAAATGTCCCAACGAACCCCGAAAAATCACAAAAATTCACACAACACTCCTTTTGTTCTATGTTGACACGAGAAAAAAATTGAAAGCAATAAGAGGCAATGGATACAGTTTCGTCCCCAAAGGTGGGACGTTCCCTACCGAAAACCATGATGCTTGTTGTGAGAAGCTCCGGTTTGTGAGAAGAATATACCCGAACCTGCCCCAAATGGGACAAAGTTTGTACCACGGCATGTTGATGCCGCTCCATGATAGCATGGCAAGTTTCATGAATTTCAGACGAGTTTTGGATTTACTAGAATTTATAAACCAGGCATCTCAATGTTTTGCCGGCAATCAACGGTGCCCTGGTGTTTGAAATTCATTCCCATTTCTTGCATGGGACCTAAGCATGCACCCAAGGACACAGATTTGATTTTCCGACCAATTTATATGCACTGGAGCATGTGCATGTAGTTCAAATTTGAATTATGCACATACATAAATTGAAAACTCAGTTAATGCATAAAAATGTCCAAACGAACCCCAAAAAATCAGAAAAATTCGCACAACACTCCTGTTGTTCTATGTTGACATGAGAAAAAAATTGAAAGCAATAAGAGGCAATTGATACCGTTTCGTCCCCAAAGGTGGGACGTTCCCTACCGGGAACCATCATGCTTCTTGTGAGAAGCTCCGGTTTGTGAGAAGAATATACCCGAACCTGCCCCAAATGGGACAAAATTTGTACCACGACATGTTGATGCCGCTCCACGATAGCATGGCAAGTTTCATGAATTTCAGACGAGTTTTGGATTTACTAGAATTTAAAAACCAGGCATCTCAATGTTTTGCCGGCAATCAACGGTGCCCTGGTGTTTGAAATTCATTCCCATTTCTTGCATGGGACCTAAGCGTGTACCCAAGGACACAGATTGGATTTTCGACCAATTTATATGCACTGGAGCATGTGCATGTAGTTCAAATTTGAACTATGCACATAAATGCATTGAAAACTCAGTTAATGCATAAAAATGTCCCAACGAATCCCGAAAAATCACAAAAATTCACACAACACTCCTTTTGTTCTATGTTGACACGAGAAAAAAATTGAAAGCAATAAGAGGCAATGGATACAGTTTCGTCCCCAAAGGTGGGACGTTCCCTACCGAAAACCATGATGCTTGTTGTGAGAAGCTCCGGTTTGTGAGAAGAATATACCCGAACCTGCCCCAAATGGGACAAAGTTTGTACCACGACATGTTGATGCCGCTCCATGATAGCATGGCAAGTTTCATGAATTTCAGACGAGTTGTGGATTTACTAGAATTTATAAACCAGGCATCTCAATGTTTTGCCGGCAATCAACGGTGCCCTGGTGTTTGAAATTTATTCCCATTTCTTGCATGGGACCTAAGCATGCACCCAAGGACACAGATTTGATTTCCGACCAATTTATATGCACTGGAGCATGTGCATGTAGTTCAAATTTGAATTATGCACATAAATAAATTGAAAACTCAGTTAATGCATAAAAATGTCCAAACGAACCCCAAAAAATCACAAAAATTCGCACAACACTCCTGTTGTTCGATGTTGACATGAGAAAAAAAATTGAAAGCAATAAGAGGCAATGGATATTGTTTCGTCCCCAAAGGTGGGACGTTCCCTACCGGGAACCATCATGCTTGTTGTGAGAAGCTCCGGTTTGTGAGAAGAATATACCCGAACCTGCCCCAAATGGGACAAAATTTGTACCACGACATGTTGATGCCGCTCCACGATAGCATGGCAAGTTTCATGAATTTCAGACGAGTTTTGGATTTACTAGAATTTATAAACCAGGCATCTCAATGTTTTGCCGGCAATCAACAGTGCCCTGGTGTTTGAAATTCATTCCCATTTGTTGCATGGGACCTAAGCATGCACCCAAGGACACAGATTTGATTTTCCGACCAATTTATATGCACTGGAGCATGTGCATGTAGTTCAAATTTGAATTATGCACATAAATAAATTGAAAACTCAGTTAATGCATAAAAATGTCCAAACGAACCCCAAAAAATCACAAAAATTCGCACAACACTCCTGTTGTTCTATGTTGACATGAGAAAAAAATTGAAAGCAATAAGAGGCAATTGATACCGTTTCGTCCCCAAAGGTGGGACGTTCCCTACCGGGAACCATCATGCTTCTTGTGAGAAGCTCCGGTTTGTGAGAAGAATATACCCGAACCTGCCCCAAATGGGACAAAATTTGTACCACGACATGTTGATGCCGCTCCACGATAGCATGGCAAGTTTCATGAATTTCAGACGAGTTTTGGATTTACTAGAATTTAAAAACCAGGCATCTCAATGTTTTGCCGGCAATCAACGGTGCCCTGGTGTTTGAAATTCATTCCCATTTCTTGCATGGGACCTAAGCGTGCACCCAAGGACACAGATTTGATTTTCGACCAATTTATATGCACTGGAGCATGTGCATGTAGTTCAAATTTGAACTATGCACATAAATGCATTGAAAACTCAGTTAATGCATAAAAATGTCCCAACGAACCCCGAAAAATCACAAAAATTCACACAACACTCCTGTTGTTCTATGTTGACACGAGAAAAAAAATTGAAAGCAATAAGAGGCAATGGATATCGTATCGTCCCCAAAGGTGGGACGTTCCCTACCGGAAATCGTCGTGCTTGTTGTGAGAAGCTCCGGTTTGTGAGAAGAATATACCCGAACCTGCCCCAAATGGGACAAAGTTTGTACCACGGCATGTTGATGCCGCTCCATGATAGCATGGCAAGTTTCATGAATTTCAGACGAGTTTTGGATTTACTAGAATTTAAAAACCAGGCATCTCAATGTTTTGCCGGCAATCAACGGTGCCCTGGTGTTTGAAATTCATTCCCATTTCTTGCATGGGACCTAAGCATGCACCCAAGGACATAGATTTGATTTTTCGACCAATTTATATGCACTGGAGCATGTGCATGTAGTTCAAATTTGAACTATGCACATAAATGCATTGAAAACTCAGTTAATGCATAAAAATGTCCCAACGAACCCCGAAAAATCACAAAAATTCACACAACACTCCTTTTTTTCTATGTTGACACGAGAAACAAAATTGAAAGCAATAAGAGGCAATGGATACAGTTTCGTCCCCAAAGGTGGGACGTTCCCTACCGAAAACCATGATGCTTGTTGTGAGAAGCTCCGGTTTGTGAGAAGAATATACCCGAACCTGCCCCAAATGGGACAAAGTTTGTACCACGGCATGTTGATGCCGCTCCATGATAGCATGGCAAGTTTCATGAATTTCAGACGAGTTTTGGATTTACTAGAATTTATAAACCAGGCATCTCAATGTTTTGCCGGCAATCAACGGTGCCCTGGTGTTTGAAATTCATTCCCATTTCTTGCATGGGACCTAAGCATGCACCCAAGGACACAGATTTGATTTTCCGACCAATTTATATGCACTGGAGCATGTGCATGTAGTTCAAATTTGAATTATGCACATACATAAATTGAAAACTCAGTTAATGCATAAAAATGTCCAAACGAACCCCAAAAAATCAGAAAAATTCGCACAACACTCCTGTTGTTCTATGTTGACATGAGAAAAAAATTGAAAGCAATAAGAGGCAATTGATACCGTTTCGTCCCCAAAGGTGGGACGTTCCCTACCGGGAACCATCATGCTTCTTGTGAGAAGCTCCGGTTTGTGAGAAGAATATACCCGAACCTGCCCCAAATGGGACAAAATTTGTACCACGACATGTTGATGCCGCTCCACGATAGCATGGCAAGTTTCATGAATTTCAGACGAGTTTTGGATTTACTAGAATTTAAAAACCAGGCATCTCAATGTTTTGCCGGCAATCAACGGTGCCCTGGTGTTTGAAATTCATTCCCATTTCTTGCATGGGACCTAAGCGTGTACCCAAGGACACAGATTGGATTTTCGACCAATTTATATGCACTGGAGCATGTGCATGTAGTTCAAATTTGAACTATGCACATAAATGCATTGAAAACTCAGTTAATGCATAAAAATGTCCCAACGAATCCCGAAAAATCACAAAAATTCACACAACACTCCTTTTGTTCTATGTTGACACGAGAAAAAAATTGAAAGCAATAAGAGGCAATGGATACAGTTTCGTCCCCAAAGGTGGGACGTTCCCTACCGAAAACCATGATGCTTGTTGTGAGAAGCTCCGGTTTGTGAGAAGAATATACCCGAACCTGCCCCAAATGGGACAAAGTTTGTACCACGACATGTTGATGCCGCTCCATGATAGCATGGCAAGTTTCATGAATTTCAGACGAGTTGTGGATTTACTAGAATTTATAAACCAGGCATCTCAATGTTTTGCCGGCAATCAACGGTGCCCTGGTGTTTGAAATTTATTCCCATTTCTTGCTGGGACCTAAGCATGCACCCAAGGACACAGATTTGATTTCCGACCAATTTATATGCACTGGAGCATGTGCATGTAGTTCAAATTTGAATTATGCACATAAATAAATTGAAAACTCAGTTAATGCATAAAAATGTCCAAACGAACCCCAAAAAATCACAAAAATTCGCACAACACTCCTGTTGTTCGATGTTGACATGAGAAAAAAAATTGAAAGCAATAAGAGGCAATGGATATTGTTTCGTCCCCAAAGGTGGGACGTTCCCTACCGGGAACCATCATGCTTGTTGTGAGAAGCTCCGGTTTGTGAGAAGAATATACCCGAACCTGCCCCAAATGGGACAAAATTTGTACCACGACATGTTGATGCCGCTCCATGATAGCATGGCAAGTTTCATGAATTTCAGACGAGTTTTGGATTTACTAGAATTTAAAAACCAGGCATCTCAATGTTTTGCCGGCAATCAACGGTGCCCTGGTGTTTGAAATTCATTCCCATTTCTTGCATGGGACCTAAGCGTGCACCCAAGGACACAGATTTGATTTTCGACCAATTTATATGCACTGGAGCATGTGCATGTAGTTCAAATTTGAACTATGCACATAAATGCATTGAAAACTTAGTTAATGCATAAATATGTCCCAACGAACCCCGAAAAATCACAAAAATTCACACAACACTCCTGTTGTTCTATGTTGACACGAGAAAAAAATTGAAAGCAATAAGAGGCAATGGATATCGTATCGTCCCCAAAGGTGGGACGTTCCCTACCGGAAATCGTCGTGCTTGTTGTGAGAAGCTCCGGTTTGTGAGAAGAATATACCCGAACCTGCCCCAAATGGGACAAAGTTTGTACCACGGCATGTTGATGCCGCTCCATGATAGCATGGCAAGTTTCATGAATTTCAGACGAGTTTTGGATTTACTAGAATTTAAAAACCAGGCATCTCAATGTTTTGCCGGCAATCAACGGTGCCCTGGTGTTTGAAATTCATTCCCATTTCTTGCATGGGACCTAAGCATGCACCCAAGGACATAGATTTGATTTTTCGACCAATTTATATGCACTGGAGCATGTGCATGTAGTTCAAATTTGAACTATGCACATAAATGCATTGAAAACTCAGTTAATGCATAAAAATGTCCCAACGAACCCCGAAAAATCACAAAAATTCACACAACACTCCTTTTTTTCTATGTTGACACGAGAAACAAAATTGAAAGCAATAAGAGGCAATGGATACAGTTTCGTCCCCAAAGGTGGGACGTTCCCTACCGAAAACCATGATGCTTGTTGTGAGAAGCTCCGGTTTGTGAGAAGAATATACCCGAACCTGCCCCAAATGGGACAAAGTTTGTACCACGGCATGTTGATGCCGCTCCATGATAGCATGGCAAGTTTCATGAATTTCAGACGAGTTTTGGATTTACTAGAATTTATAAACCAGGCATCTCAATGTTTTGCCGGCAATCAACGGTGCCCTGGTGTTTGAAATTCATTCCCATTTCTTGCATGGGACCTAAGCATGCACCCAAGGACACAGATTTGATTTTCCGACCAATTTATATGCACTGGAGCATGTGCATGTAGTTCAAATTTGAATTATGCACATAAATAAATTGAAAACTCAGTTAATGCATAAAAATGTCCAAACGAACCCCAAAAAATCAGAAAAATTCGCACAACACTCCTGTTGTTCTATGTTGACATGAGAAAAAAATTGAAAGCAATAAGAGGCAATTGATACCGTTTCGTCCCCAAAGGTGGGACGTTCCCTACCGGGAACCATCATGCTTCTTGTGAGAAGCTCCGGTTTGTGAGAAGAATATACCCGAACCTGCCCCAAATGGGACAAAATTTGTACCACGACATGTTGATGCCGCTCCACGATAGCATGGCAAGTTTCATGAATTTCAGACGAGTTTTGGATTTACTAGAATTTAAAAACCAGGCATCTCAATGTTTTGCCGGCAATCAACGGTGCCCTGGTGTTTGAAATTCATTCCCATTTCTTGCATGGGACCTAAGCGTGTACACAAGGACACAGATTTGATTTTCGACCAATTTATATGCACTGGAGCATGTGCATGTAGTTCAAATTTGAACTATGCACATAAATGCATTGAAAACTCAGTTAATGCATAAAAATGTCCCAACGAATCCCGAAAAATCACAAAAATTCACAGAACACTCCTTTTGTTCTATGTTGACACGAGAAAAAAATTGAAAGCAATAAGAGGCAATGGATACAGTTTCGTCCCCAAAGGTGGGACGTTCCCTACCGAAAACCATGATGCTTGTTGTGAGAAGCTCCGGTTTGTGAGAAGAATATACCCGAACCTGCCCCAAATGGGACAAAGTTTGTACCACGACATGTTGATGCCGCTCCATGATAGCATGGCAAGTTTCATGAATTTCAGACGAGTTGTGGATTTACTAGAATTTATAAACCAGGCATCTCAATGTTTTGCCGGCAATCAACGGTGCCCTGGTGTTTGAAATTTATTCCCATTTCTTGCATGGGACCTAAGCATGCACCCAAGGACACAGATTTGATTTCCGACCAATTTATATGCACTGGAGCATGTGCATGTAGTTCAAATTTGAATTATGCACATAAATAAATTGAAAACTCAGTTAATGCATAAAAATGTCCAAACGAACCCCAAAAAATCACAAAAATTCGCACAACACTCCTGTTGTTCGATGTTGACATGAGAAAAAAAATTGAAAGCAATAAGAGGCAATGGTGATATTGTTTCGTCCCCAAAGGTGGGACGTTCCCTACCGGGAACCATCATGCTTGTTGTGAGAAGCTCCGGTTTGTGAGAAGAATATACCCGAACCTGCCCCAAATGGGACAAAATTTGTACCACGACATGTTGATGCCGCTCCATGATAGCATGGCAAGTTTCATGAATTTCAGACGAGTTTTGGATTTACTAGAATTTAAAAACCAGGCATCTCAATGTTTTGCCGGCAATCAACGGTGCCCTGGTGTTTGAAATTCATTCCCATTTCTTGCATGGGACCTAAGCGTGCACCCAAGGACACAGATTTGATTTTCGACCAATTTATATGCACTGGAGCATGTGCATGTAGTTCAAATTTGAACTATGCACATAAATGCATTGAAAACTCAGTTAATGCATAAAAATGTCCCAACGAACCCCGAAAAATCACAAAAATTCACACAACACTCCTGTTGTTCTATGTTGACACGAGAAAAAAATTGAAAGCAATAAGAGGCAATGGATATCGTATCGTCCCCAAAGGTGGGACGTTCCCTACCGGAAACCGTCGTGCTTGTTGTGAGAAGCTCCCGTTTGTGAGAAGAATATACCCGAACCTGCCCCAAATGGGACAAAGTTTGTACCACAGCATGTTGATGCCGCTCCATGATAGCATGGC
Organism: Triticum aestivum; assembly: GCF_018294505.1. NCBI lineage: Eukaryota > Viridiplantae > Streptophyta > Magnoliopsida > Poales > Poaceae > Triticum > Triticum aestivum. The sequence continues at coordinate 43,947,020 of NC_057811.1, read as the reverse complement.
AAGTTTCATGAATTTCAGACGAGTTTTGGATTTACTAGAATTTAAAAACCAGGCATCTCAATGTTTTGCCGGCAATCAACGGTGCCCTGGTGTTTGAAATTCATTCCCATTTCTTGCATGGGACCTAAGCATGCACCCAAGGACATAGATTTGATTTTTCGACCAATTTATATGCACTGGAGCATGTGCATGTAGTTCAAATTTGAACTATGCACATAAATGCATTGAAAACTCAGTTAATGCATAAAAATGTCCCAACGAACCCCGAAAAATCACAAAAATTCACACAACACTCCTTTTGTTCTATGTTGACACGAGAAACAAAATTGAAAGCAATAAGAGGCAATGGATACAGTTTCGTCCCCAAGGGTGGGACGTTCCCTACCGAAAACCATCATGCTTGTTGTGAGAAGCTCCGGTTTGTGAGAAGAATATACCCGAACCTGCCCCAAATGGGACAAAGTTTGTACCACGGCATGTTGATGCCGCTCCATGATAGCATGGCAAGTTTCATGAATTTCAGACGAGTTTTGGATTTACTAGAATTTATAAACCAGGCATCTCAATGTTTTGCCGGCAATCAACGGTGCCCCGGTGTTTGAAATTCATTCCCATTTCTTGCATGGGACCTAAGCATGCACCCAAGGACATAGATTTGATTTTTCGACCAATTTATATGCACTGGAGCATGTGCATGTAGTTCAAATTTGAACTATGCACATAAATGCATTGAAAACTCAGTTAATGCATAAAAATGTCCCAACGAACCCCGAAAAATCACAAAAATTCACACAACACTCCTGTTGTTCTATGTTGACACGAGAAAAAAAACTGAAAGCAATAAGAGGCAATGGATATCGTTTCGTCCCCAAAGGTGGGACGTTCCCTACCGAAAACGATCATGCTTGTTGTGAGAAGCTCCGGTTGATGAGAAGCATATACCCGAACCGGCCCCAAATGGTACAAAATTTGTACCACGTCATGTTGATGCCGCTCCATGATAGCATGCCAAGTTTCATGAATTTCACACGAGTTTTGGATTTACTAGAATTTAAAAACCAGGCATCTCAATGTTTTGCCGGCAATCAACGGTGCCCTGGTGTTTAAAATTCATTCCCATTTTTTGCATGGGACCCAAGCATGCACCCAAGGACACAGGTTTGATTTTTCGACCAATTTATATGCACTGGAGCATGTGCATGTAGTTCAAATTTGAATTATGCACATAAATACATTAAAAACTCAGTTAATGCATAAAAATGTCCAAACGAACCCCGAAAAATCACAAAAATTCGCACACCACTCCTGTTGTTCTATGTTGACACAAGAAAAAAATTGAAAGCAATAAGAGGCAATGGATACTACTTCGTCCCCAAAGGTGGGACGTTCCCTACTGGAAACCATCATGCTTGTTGTGAGAAGCTCCGGCTTGTCAGAAGAATATACCCAAACCTGCCCCAAATGGGACAAAATTTGTACCACGGCATGTTGATGCCGCTCCATGATAGCATGCCAAGTTTCATGAATATCAGACGAGTTTTGGATTTACTAGAATTGAAAATTCAGGCATCTCATGTTTTCCCGGTAATCAACGGTGCAGTGGTGTTTGAAATACATTCCCATTTCTTGCATGGGACCTAAGCATGCACCCAAGGACACAGATTTGATTTTTCGACCAATTTATATGCACTGGAGCATGTGCATGTAGTTCAAATTTGAATTGTCGACATAAATGCATTGAAAACTCAGTTAATGCATAAATATGTCCAAACGAACCCCGAAAAATCACAAAAAATCACATAAGACTCCTGCTGTTCTATGTTGACATGAGAAACAAAATTGAAAGCAATAAGAGGCAATGGATATCGTATCGTCCCCAAAGGTGGGACGTTCCCTACCGAAAACCATCATGCTTGTTGTGAGAAGCTCCGGTTGGTCAGAAGCATATACCCGAACTTACCCCAAATGGGACAAAATTTGTACCATAGCATGTTGATGCCGCTCCATGATAGCATGCCAAGTTTCATGAATTTCAGACGGGTTTTGGATTTACTATAATTTAAAAACAGGCATCTCAAAGTTTTGCCGGCAATCAATGGTGCCCTGGTGTTTGAAATTCATTCCCATTTCTTGCATGGGACCTAAGCATGCACCCAAGGACACATATTTGATTTTCCGACCAATTTATATGCACTGGAGCATGTGCATGTAGTTCAAATTTGAATTATGCACATAAATAAATTGAAAACTCAGTTAATGCATAAAAATGTCCAAACGAACCCCAAAAAATCACAAAAATTCGCACAACACTCCTGTTGTTCTATGTTGACATGAGAAAAAAATTGAAAGCAATAAGAGGCAATTGATACCGTTTCGTCCCCAAAGGTGGCACGTTCCCTACCGCGAACCATCATGCTTGTTGTGAGAAGCTCCCGTTTGTGAGAAGAATATACCCGAACCTTCCCCAAATGGGACAAAATTTGTACCACGGCATGTTGATGCCGCTCCATGATAGCATGGCAAGTTTCATGAATTTCAAAAGAGTTTTGGATTTACTAGAATTTAAAAACCAGGCATCTCAATGTTTTGCCGGCAATCAACGGTGCCCTGGTGTTTGAAATTCATTCCCATTTCTTGCATGGGACCTAAGCATGCACCCAAGGACACAGATTTGATTTTCGACCAATTTATATGCACTGGAGCATGTGCATGTAGTTCAAATTTGAACTATGCACATAAATGCATTGAAAACTCAGTTAATGCATAAAAATGTCCCAACGAACCCCGAAAAATCACAAAAATTCACACAACACTCCTGTTGTTCTATGTTGACATGAGAAAAAAAATTGAAAGCAATAAGAGGCAATGGATATCGTATCGTCCCCAAAGGTGGGACGTTCCCTACCGAAAACCATCATGCTTCTTGTGAGAAGCTCCGGTTGATGAGAAGCATATACCCGAACCTGCCCCAAATGCGACAAAATTTGTACCACGGCAAGTTGATGCTGCTCCATGATAGCATGCCAAGTTTCATGAATTTCAGACGAGTTTTGGATTTACTAGAATTTAAAAACCAGGCATCTCAATGTTTTGCCGGCAATCAACGGTGCCCTGGTGTTTGAAATTCATTCCCATTTCTTGCATGGTACCTAAGCATGCACCCAAGGACACATATTTGAGTTTTCGACCAATTTATATGCACTCGAGCATGTGCATGTAGTAAAAATTTGAATTATGGACATAAATGCACTGAAAACTCAGTTAGTGCATAAAAATGTCCAAACGAACGCCGAAAAATCACAAAAATTCACACAACACTCCTTTTTTTCTATGTTGACACGAGAAACAAAATTGAAAGCAATAAGAGGCAATGGATACCGTTTCGTCCCCAATGGTGGGACGTTCCCTACCGAAAACCATCATGCTTGTTGTGAGAAGCTCCGGTTTGTGAGAAGAATATACCCGAACCTGCCCCAAATGGGACAAAGTTTGTACCACGGCATGTTGATGCCGCTCCATGATAGCATGGCAAGTTTCATGAATTTCAGACGAGTTTTGGATTTACTAGAATGTAAAAACCAGGCATCTCAATGTTTTGCCAGCAATCAACGGAGGCCTGGTGTTTGAAATTCATTCCCATTTCTTGCATGGGACCTAAGCATGCACCCAAGGACATAGATTTGATTTTTCGACCAATTTATATGCACTTGAGCATGTGCATGTAGTTCAAATTTTAATTATGCACATAAATGCATGGAAAACTCGGTTAATGCATAAAAATGTCCAAACGAACCCCGAAAAATCACAAAAATTCACACAACACTCCTGTTGTTCTATGTTGTCATGACAAAAAAAATGAAAGCAATAAGAGGCAATGGATATTGTTTCGTTCCCAAAGGTGGGACGTTCCCTACCGAAAACCATCATGCTTGTTGTGAGAAGCATATACCCGAACCTGCCCCAAATGGGACAAAATTTGTACCGCAGCATGTTGATGCCGCTCCATGATAGCATGCCAAGTTTCATGAATTTCAGACAAGTTTTGGATTTACTAGAATTTAAAAACCAGGCATCTCAATGTTTTGCCGGCAATCAACGGTGCCCTGGTGTTTGAAATTCATTCCCATTTCTTGCATGGGACCTAAGCATGCACCCAAGGACACAGATTTGATTTTTTCACAAATTTATATGCATTGGAGCATGTGCATGTAGTTCAAATTTGAATTATGCACATTAATGCATTGAAAACTCAGTTAATGCATAAAAATGTCCAAACGAACCCCGAAAAATCACAAAAATTCGCACAACACTCCTGTTGTTCTACGTTGACACAAGAAAAAAATTGAAAGCAATAAGAGGCAATGGATACCGTTTCGTCCCCAAAGGTGGGACGTTCCCTACCGGAAACCATCATGCTTGTTGTGAGGAGCTCCGGTTTGTGAGAAGAATATACCCGAACCTGCCCCAAATGGGACAAAGTTTGTACCATGGCATGTTGATGCCCTCCATGATAGCATGTTAAGTTTCATGAATTTCAGACAAGTTTTGGATTTACTAGAATTTAAAAACCAGGCATCTCAATGTTTTGCCGGCAATCAACGGTGCCCTGGTGTTTGAAATTCGTTCCCAGTTCTTGCATGGGACCTAAGCATGCAACCAAGGACACAAATTTGATTTTTCGACCAATTTATATGCACTGGAGCATGTGCATGTAGTTCAAATTTGAATTATGCACATAAATGCATTGAAAACTCATTTAATGCATAAAAATGTCCAAACGAACCCTCAAAAATCACAAAAATTCGCACAACACTCTTGCTGTTCTATGTTGACATGAGAAACAAAATTGAAAGCAATAAGAGGCAATGGATATCGTTTCGTCCCCAAAGGTGGTACGTTCCCTACAGAAAACCATCATGCTTGTTGTGAGAAGCTCCGGTTTGTGAGAAGCATATACCCAAACCTGCCCCAAATGGGACAAAATTTGTACCACAACATGTTGATGCCGCTCCATGATAGCATGGCAAGTTTCATGAATTTCAGACGAGTTTTGGATTTACTAGAATTTAAAAACCAGGCATCTCAAAGTTTTGCCGGCAATCAACGGTGCCCTGGTGTTTGAAATTCATTTCCAATTCTTGCATGGGACCTAAGCATGCACCCAAGGACACAGATTTGATTTTTCGACCAATTTATATGCACTGGAGCATGTGCATGTAGTTCAAATTTGAATTATGGACATAAATGCATTGAAAACTCAGTTAGTGCATAAAAATGTCCAAACGAACCTCGAAAAATAACGAAAATTCACAGAACACTCCTGTTATTCTATGTTGACACGAGAAACAAAATTGAAAGCAATAAGAGGCAATGGATATCGTTTCGTCCCCAAAGGTGGGACGTTCCCTACCGAAAACCATCATGCTTGTTGTGAGAAGCTCCCGTTTGTGAGAGCATACACCAGAACCTGCCCCAAATGCGACAAAATTTGTACCACGGCATGTTGATGCCGCTCCATGATAGCATGCCAAGTTTCATGAATTTCAGATGTGTTTTGGATTTACTGGAATTTCAAAACCAGGCATCTCAATGTATTGCCGGCAATCAACGGTGCCCTGGTGTTTGAAATTCATTCCCATTTCGTGCATGGGACCTAAGCATGCACCCAAGGACACAGATTTGATTTTTCGACCAATTTATATGCACTGGAGCATGTGCATGTAGATCAAATTTGAATTATGCACATAAATGCATTCAAAACTCAGTTAATATATAAAAATGTCCAAACGAACCACGGAAAATCACAAAAATTCACACAACACTCCTGTTATTCTATGTTGACACGAGAAACAAAATCGAAAGCAATAAGAGGCAATGGATATCGTTTCGTCCCCAAAGATGGGATGTTCCCTATCGAAAATCATCATGCTTGTTGTGAGAAGCTCCGGCCTGTGAGAAGCATATACCCAAACCTGCCCCAAATTGGACAAAATTTGTACCACGGCATGTTGATGCCGCTCCATGATAGCATGCCAAGTTTCATGAATTTCAGACGAGTTTTAGATTTACTAGAATTTAAAAACCAGGCATCTCAATGTTTTGTCGGCAATCAATGGTGCCCTGGTATTTGAAATTCATTCGCATTTCTTGCATGGGACCTAAGCATGCACCCAAGGACACAGATTTGATTTTTCGACCAATTTATATGCACTGGAGCATGTGCATGTAGTTCAAATTTGAATTATGCACATAAATGCATTGAAAACTCAGTTAATGCATAAAAATGTCCAAACGAACCCCGGAAAATCACAAAAATTCACACAACACTCCTGTTGTTCTATGTTGACATGAGAAACAAAATTGAAAGCAATAAGAGGCAATGGATATCGTTTCGTCCCCAAAGGTGGGACGTTCCCTACCTGAAACCATCATGCTTGTTGTGAGAAGCTCCGGTTGGTGAGAAGCATATACCCGAACCTGCCCCAAATAGGACAAAATTTGTACCACGGCATGTTGATGCCGCTCCATGATAACATGCCCAGTTTCATGAATTTCAGACGAGTTTTGGATGTACTAGAATTTAAAAACCAGGCATCCCAATGTTTTGCCGGCAATCAACGGTGCCCTGGTGTTTGAAATTCATTCCCATTTCTTGCATGGGACCTAAGCATGCACCCAAGAAAATAGATTTGATTTTTCGACCAATTTATATGCACTGGAGAATGTGCATGTAGTTCAAATTTGAATTATGGACATAAATGCATTGAAAACTCAGTTAATGCATAAAAATGTCCAAACGAACCCCGAAAAATCACAAAAATTTGCATAACACTCCTTTTGTTCTATGTTGACACGGGAAACAAAATCGAAAGCAATAAGAGGCAATGGATATCGTTTCGTCCCCAAAGGTGGGATGTTCCCTATCGAAAATCATCATGCTTGTTGTGGGAAGCTCCGGCCTGTGAGAAGCATATAACCAAACCTGCCCCAAATTGGACAAAATTTGTACCACGGCATGTTGATGCCGCTCCATGATAGCATGCCAAGTTTCATGAATTTCACACGAGTTTTCGATTTACTAGAATTTAAAAACCAGGCATCTCAATGTTTTGTCGGCAATCAATGGTGCCCTGGTATTTGAAATTCATTCGCATTTCTTGCATGGGACCTAAGCATGCACCCAAGGACATATTTGATTTTTCGACCAATTTATATGCACTGGAGAATGTGCATGTAGTTCAAATTTGAATTGTGCACATAAATGCATTGAAAACTTAGTCAATGCATAAAAATGTCCAAACAAACCCCAAAAATCACAAAAATTCACACAACACTCCTGTTGTACTATGTTGACACGAGAAAACAATTGAAAGCAATAAGAGGCAATGGATACCGTTTCGTCCCCAAAGGTGGGACGTTCCCTACCGGAAACCATCATGCTTGTTGTGAGAAGCTCCGGTTTGTGAGAAGAATATACCCGAACCTGCCCCAAATGGGACAAAGTTTGTACCACGGCATGTTGATGCTGCTCCATGATAGCATGCCAAGTTTCATGAATTACAGACGAGTTTTGGATTTACTAGAATTTAAAAACCAGGCATCTCAATGTTTTGCCGGCAATCAACGGTGCCCTGGTGTTTGAAATTCATTCCCATTTCTTGCTGGGACCTAAGCATGCACCCAAGGACACATATTTGATTTTTTTCGACCAATTTATATGCACTGGAGCATGGGCATGTAGTTCAAATTTGAATTATGCACATAAATGCATTGAAAACTCAGTTAATGCATAAAAATGTCCAAACGAACCCCAAAAATCACGAAAATTCACACAACACTCCTGTTGTTGTATGTTGACATGAGAAACAAAATTGAAAGCAATAAGAGGCAATGGATATCGTTTCGTCCCCAAAGCTGGGACGTTCCCTACCGAAAACCATCATGCTTGTTGTGAGAAGCTTCGGTTGGTGAGAAGCATATACCCGAACCTACCCCAAATGGGACAAAATTTGTACCACCGCATGTTGATGCCGCTCCATGATAGCATGCCAAGTTTCATGAATTTCAGACGAGTTTTGGATTTACTATAATTAAAAACCAGGCCTCTCTATGTTTTACCGGCAATCGATGGTGCCCTGGTGTTTGAAATTCATTCCCGTTTCATGCATGGGACCTAAGCATGCACCCAAGGACACAGATTTGATTTTTCGACCAATTTATATGCACTGGAGCATGTGCATGTAGTTCAAATTTGAATTATGCACATAAATGCATTCAAAACTCAGTTAATATATAAAAATGTCCAAACGAACCACGGAAAATCACAAAAATTCACACAACACTCCTGTTGTTCTATGTTGACATGAGAAACAAAATTGAAAGCAATAAGAGGCAATGGATATCGTTTCGTCCCCAAAGGTGGGACATTCCCTACCTGAAACCATCATGCTTGTTGTGAGAAGCTCCGGTTGGTTTGAACCTGCCCCAAATGGGACAAAATTTGTACCACGGCATGTTGATGCCGCTCAATGATAGCATGGCAAGTTTCATGAATTTCAGACGAGTTTTGGATTTACTAGAATTTAAAAAAGACGCATCTCAATGTTTTGCCGACAATCAACGGTGCCCTGGTGTTTGAAATTCATTCCCATTTCTTGCATGGGACCTAAGCATGCACCCAAGGACACAGATTTCATTTTTCGACCAATTTATATGCACTGGAGCATGTGCATGTAGTTCAAATTTGAATTATGGACATAAATGCATTGAAAACTCAGTTAGTGCATAAAAATGTCCAAACGAACCTCGAAAAATAACAAAAATTCACAGAACACTCCTGTTATTCTATGTTGACACGAGAAACTAAATTGAAAGCAATAAGACGCAATGGATATTGTTTCGTCCCCAAAGGTGGGACATTCCCTACCGAAAACCATCATGCTTGTTGTGAGAAGCTCCGGTGTGTGAGAGCATATACCAGAACCTGCCCCAAATGTGACAAAATTTGTACCACGGCATGTTGATGCCGCTCGATGATAGCATGGCAAGTTTCATGAATTTCAGACGTGTTTTGGATTTACTAGAATTTAAAAACCAGGCATCTCAATGTTTTGCCGGCAATCAATGGTGCCCTGGTGTTTGAAATTCATTCCCATTTCTTGCATGGGACCTAAGCATGCACCCAAGGACATAGATTTGATTTTTCGACCAATTTATATGCACTGGAGCATGTGCATGTAGTTCAAATTTGAATTAAGGACATAAATGCATTGGAAACTCAGTTAGTGCATAAAAATGTCCAAACGAACCTCGAAAAATAACAAAAATTCACAGAACACTCCTGTTATTCTATGTTGACACGAGAAACAAAATTGAAAGCAATGAGATGGAATGGATATCGTTTCGTCCCCAAAGGTGGGATGTTCCCTACCGAAAACCATCATGCTTGTTGTGAGAAGCTCCGGTGTGTGAGAGCATATACCAGAACCTGCCCCAAATGCGACAAAATTTGTACCACGACATGTTGATGCCGCTCCATGATAGCATGCCAAGTTTCATGAATTTCAGACGTGTTTTGGATTTACTAGAATTTAAAAACCAGGCATCTCAATGTTTTGCCTGCAATCAACGGTGCCCTGGTGTTTGAAATTCATTCCCATTTCTTGCATGGGACATAAGCATGCACCCAAGGACACAGATTTGATTTTCGACCAATTTATATGCACTGGAGCATGTGCATGTAGTTCAAATTTGAATTAAGGACATAAATGCATTGAAAACTCAGTTAGTGCATAAAAATGACAAACGAACCTCGAAAAATAACAAAAACTCACACAACACTCCCGTTGTTCTATGTTGACACGAGAAACAAAATTGAAAGCAATAAGAGGCAATGGATATTGTTTCGTCCCCAAAGGTGGGACATTCCCTACCGAAAACCATCATGCTTGTTGTGAGAAGCTCCGGTTGATGAGAAGCATATACCCGAACCTGCCCCAAATCGGACAAAGTTTGTACCACGGCATGTTGATGCCGCTCCATGATAGCATGGCAAGTTTCATGAATTTCAGACGTGTTTTGGATTTACTAGAATTTAAAAACCAGGCATCTCAATGTTTTGCCGGCAATCAATGGTGCCCTGGTGTTTGAAATTCATTCCCATTTCTTGCATGGGACCTAAGCATGCACGCAAGGACATAGATTTGATTTTTCGACCAATTTATATGCACTGGAGCATGTGCATGTAGTTCAAATTTGAATTAAGGACATAAATGCATTGAAAACTCAGTTAGTGCATAAAAATGTCCAAACGAACCTCGAAAAATAACCAAAATTCACAGAACACTCCTGTTATTCTATGTTGACACGAGAAACAAAATTGAAAGCAATGAGATGGAATGGATATCGTTTCGTCCCCAAAGGTGGGATGTTCCATACCGGAAACCATCGTGCTTGTTGTGAGAAGCTCCAGTTCGTGAGAAGAATATACCAGAACCTGCCCCAAATGCGACAAAATTTGTACCACGACATGTTGATGCCGCTCCATGATAGCATGCCAAGTTTCATGAATTTCAGACGTGTTTTGGATTTACTAGAATTTAAAAACCAGGCATCTCAATGTTTTGCCGGCAATCAACGGTGCCCTGGTGTTTGAAATTCATTCCCATTTCTTGCATGGGACATAAGCATGCACCCAAGGACACAGATTTGATTTTTCGACCAATTTATATGCACTAGAGCATGTGCATGTAGCTCAAATTTGAATTAAGGACATAAATGCATTGAAAACTCAGTTAGTGCATAAAAATGACAAACGAACCTCGAAAAATAACAAAAATTCACACAACACTCCCGTTGTTCTATGTTGACACGAGAAACAAAATTGAAAGCAATAAGAGGCAATGGATATCGTTTCGTCCCCAAAGGTGGGATGTTCCCTACCGAAAACCATCATGCTTGTTGTGAGAAGCTCCGGTTGATGAGAAGCACATACCCGAACCTGCCCCAAATGGGACAAAGTTTGTACCACGGCATGTTGATGCCGCTCCATGATAGCATGCCAAGTTTCATGAATTACAGACGAGTTTTGGATTTACTAGAATTTAAAAACCAGGCATCTCAATGTTTTGCCGGCAGTCAATGTTGCCCTGGTATTTGAAATTCATTCACATTTCTTGCATGGGACCTAAGCATGCACCCAAGGACATAGATTTGATTTTTCGACCAATTTATATGCACTGGAGCATGTGCATGTAGTCCAAATTTTAATTATGCATATAAATGCATTGAAAACTCAGTTAATGCATAAAAATGTCCAAACGAACCCCGAAAAATCACAAAAATTCACACAACAATCCTGTTGTTCTATGTTGACATGAGAAACAAAATTGAAAGCAATAAGAGGCAATGGATATCGTTTCTTCCCCAAAGGTGGGACGTTCCCTACCGAAAACCATAATGCTTGTTGTGAGAAGCTCCGGTTGGTTAGAAGCATATACCCGAACCTGCCCCAAATGGGACAAAATTTGTACCACGGCATTTTGATGCCGCTCCATGATAGCATGCCAAGTTTCATAAATTTCAGATGAGTTTTGGATTTACTAGAATTTAAAAAAGAGGCATCTCAATGTTTTGCCGACAATCAACGGTGCCCTGGTGTTTGAAATTCATTCCCATTTCTTGCATGGGACCTAAGCATGCACCCAAGGACACAGATTTGATTTTTCGACCAATTTATATGCACTGGAGCATGTGCATGTAGTTCAAATTTGAATTATGGACATAAATGCATTGAAAACTTAGTTAGTGCATAAAAATGTCCAAACGAACCTCGAAAAATAACAAAAATTCACAGAACACTCCTGTTATTCTATGTTGACACGAGAAACTAAATTGAAAGCAATAAGACGCAATGGATATTGTTTCGTCCCCAAAGGTTGGACATTCCCTACCGAAAACCATCATGCTTGTTGTGAGAAGCTCCGGTGTGTGAGAGCATATACCAGAACCTGCCCCAAATGTGACAAAATTTGTACCACGGCATGTTGATGCCGCTCCATGATAGCATGGCAAGTTTCATGAATTTCAGACGTGTTTTGGATTTACTAGAATTTAAAAACCAGGCATCTCAATGTTTTGCCGGCAATCAATGGTGCCCTGGTGTTTGAAATTCATTCCCATTTCTTGCATGGGACCTAAGCATGCACCCAAGGACATAGATTTGATTTTTTAACCAATTTATATGCACTGGAGCATGTGCATGTAGTTCAAATTTGAATTATGGACATAAATGCATTGAAAACTCAGTTAGTGCATAAAAATGTCCAAACGAACCTCGAAAAATAACAAAAATTCACAGAACACTCCTGTTATTCTATGTTGACACGAGAAACTAAATTGAAAGCAATAAGACGCAATGGATATTGTTTCGTCCCCAAAGGTTGGACATTCCCTACCGAAAACCATCATGCTTGTTGTGAGAAGCTCCGGTGTGTGAGAGCATATACCAGAACCTGCCCCAAATGTGACAAAATTTGTACCACGGCATGTTGATGCCGCTCCATGATAGCATGGCAAGTTTCATGAATTTCAGACGTGTTTTGGATTTACTAGAATTTAAAAACCAGGCATCTCAATGTTTTGCCGGCAATCAACGGTGCCCTGGTGTTTGAAATTCATTCCCATTTCTTGCATGGGACCTGAGCATGCACCCAAGGACACAGATTTGATTTTTCGACCAATTTATATGCACTGGAGCATGTGCATGTAGTTCAAATTTGAATTATGGACATAAATGCATTGAAAACTTAGTTAGTGCATAAAAATGTCCAAACGAACCTCGAAAAATAACAAAAATTCACAGAACACTCCTGTTATTCTATGTTGACACGAGAAACTAAATTGAAAGCAATAAGACGCAATGGATATTGTTTCGTCCCCAAAGGTGGGACATTCCCTACCGAAAACGATCATGCTTGTTGTGAGAAGCTCCGGTGTGTGAGAGCATATACCAGAACCTGCCCCAAATGTGACAAAATTTGTACCACGGCATGTTGATGCCGCTCCATGATAGCATGGCAAGTTTCATGAATTTCAGACGTGTTTTGGATTTACTAGAATTTAAAAACCAGGCATCTCAATGTTTTGCCAGCAATCAATGGTGCCCTGGTGTTTGAAATTCATTCCCATTTCTTGCATGGGACCTAAGCATGCACCCAAGGACATAGATTTGATTTTTTGACCAATTTATATGCACTGGAGCATGTGCATGTAGTTCAAATTTGAATTATGGACATAAATGCATTGAAAACTCAGTTAGTGCATAAAAATGTCCAAACGAACCTCGAAAAATAACAAAAATTCACAGAACACTCCTGTTATTCTATGTTGACACGAGAAACTAAATTGAAAGCAATAAGACGCAATGGATATTGTTTCGTCCCCAAAGGTTGGACATTCCCTACCGAAAACCATCATGCTTGTTGTGAGAAGCTCCGGTGTGTGAGAGCATATACCAGAACCTGCCCCAAATGTGACAAAATTTGTACCACGGCATGTTGATGCCGCTCCATGATAGCATGGCAAGTTTCATGAATTTCAGACGTGTTTTGGATTTACTACAATTTAAAAACCAGGCATCTCAATGTTTTGCCGGCAATCAATGGTGCCCTGGTGTTTGAAATTCATTCCCATTTCTTGCATGGGACCTAAGCATGCACCCAAGGACATAGATTTGATTTTTTGACCAATTTATATGCACTGGAGCATGTGCATGTAGTTCAAATTTGAATTAAGGACATAAATGCATTGAAAACTCAGTTAGTGCATAAAAATGTCCAAACGAACCTCGAAAAATAACAAAAATTCACAGAACACTCCTGTTATTCTATGTTGACACGAGAAACAAAATTGAAAGCAATGAGATGGAATGGATATCGTTTCGTCCCCAAAGGTGGGATGTTCCCTACCGAAAACCATCATGCTTGTTGTGAGAAGCTCCGGTGTGTGAGAGCATATACCAGAACCTGCCCCAAATGCGACAAAATTTGTACCACGACATGTTGATGCCGCTCCATGATAGCATGCCAAGTTTCATGAATTTCAGACGTGTTTTGGATTTACTAGAATTTAAAAACCAGGCATCTCAATGTTTTGCCGGCAATCAACGGTGCCCTGGTGTTTGAAATTCATTCCCATTTCTTGCATGGGACATAAGCATGCACCCAAGGACACAGATTTGATTTTTCGACCAATTTATATGCACTGGAGCATGTGCATGTAGTTCAAATTTGAATTAAGGACATAAATGCATTGAAAACTCAGTTGGTGCATAAAAATGTCCAAACGAACCTCGAAAAATAACAAAAATTCACACAACACTACCGTTGTTCTATGTTGACACGAGAAACAAAATTGAAAGCAATAAGAGGCAATGGATATCGTTTCTTCCCCAAAGGTGGGACGTTCCCTACCGGAAACCATCGTGCTTGTTGTGAGAAGCTCCGGTTTGTGAGAAGAATATACCCGAACCTGCCCCAAATGGGACAAAATTTGTACCACGACATGTTGATGCCGCTCCATGATAGCATGCCTAGTTTCATGAATTTCAGACGAGTTTTGGATTTACAAGAATTTAAAAACTAGGCATCTCAATGTTTTGCCGGCAATCAACGTTGCCCTGGTGTTTCAAATTCATTCCCATTTCTTGCATGGGACCTAAGCATGCACCCAAGGACACAGATTTGATTTTTTGACCAATTTATATGCACTAGAGCATGTGCATGTAGTTCAAATTTGAATTATTCACATAAATGCATTGAAAACTCAGTTAATGCATAAAACTGTCCCAACGAACCCCGAAAAATCAAAAAAATTCACACAACACTCCTGCTGTTCTATGTTGACACGAGAAAAAAAATTGAAAGCAATAAGAGGCAATGGATATTGTTTCGTCCCCAAAGGTGGGACGTTCCCTACCGAAAAACATCATGCCTGTTGTGAGAAGCTCCGGTTTGTGAGAAGCATATACCCAAACCTGCCCCAAATGGGACAAAATTTGTACCACAACATGTTGATGCCGCTCCATGATAGCATGCCAAGTTTCATGAATTTCAGACGAGTTTGGGATTTAGAAGAATTTAAAATCAGGCATCTCAACGTTTTGCCGGCAATCAACGGTGCCCTGGTGTTAGAAATTCATTCCCATTTCTTGCATGGGACCTAAGCATGCACCCAATGACACAGATTTGATTTTACGACCAATTTATATGCACTGGAGCATGTGCATGTAGTTCAAACTTGAATTATGGACATAAATGCATTGAAAATTCAGTTAGTGCATAAAAATGTCCAAACGAACCTCGAAAAATCACAAAAATTCACACAACACTCCTGTTATTCTATGTTGACACGAGAAACAAAATTGAAAGTAGTAAGAGGCAATGGATATCGTTTCGTCCCCAAAGGTGGGACGTTCCCTCCCGAATACCATCATGATTGTTGTGAGAAGCTCCTGTTTGTGAGAAGCATATACCCGAACCTGCCCCAAATGGGACAAAATTTGTACCACAGCATCTTGATGTCGCTCCATGATAGCATGCCAAGTTTCGTGAATATAAGACGAGTTTTGGATTTACTAGAATTTAAAAACCAGGCATCTCAATGTTTTGCCGGCAATCAACGGTGCCCTGGTGTTTGAAATTCATTCCTATTTCTTGCATGGGACCTAAGCATGCACCCAAGGACACAAATTTGATTTTTCGACAAATTTATATGCACTGGAGCATGTGCATGTATTTCAAATTTGACTTATGCACATAAATGCATTGAAAACTCAGTTAATGCATAAAAATGTCCCAACGAACCCCGAAAAATCACAAAAATTCGCACAACACTCCTGCTGTTCTATGTTGACACGAGAAAAAAATTGAAGGCAATAAGAGGCAATGGATACCGTTTCGTCCCCAAAGGTGGGACGTTCCCTACCGGAAACCATCATGCTTGTTGTGAGAAGCTCCGGTTTGTGAGAAGAATATACCCGAACCTGCCCCAAATGGGACAAAATTTGTACCACGACATCTTGATGCCGCTCCATGATAGCATGCCAAGTTTCATGAATTTCGGACGAGTTTTGGATTTACTAGAATTTAATAACCAGGCATCTCAATGTTTTGCCGGCAATCAACGGTGCCCTGGTGTTTGAAATTCATTTCCATTTCTTGCATGGGACCTAAGCATGCACCCACGGATACAAATTTTATTTTTCGACCAATTTATATGCACTGGAGCATGTGCATGTAGTTCAAATTTGAATTATGCACACAAATGCATTGAAAACTCAGTTAATGCATAAAAATGTCCCAATGAACCCCGAAAAATCACAAAAATTCACACAACACTCCTGCTGTTCTATGTTGACACGAGAAAAAAAATTGAAAGCAATAAGAGGCAACGGATATTGTTTCGTCCCCAAAGGTGGGACGTTCCCTACCGAAAACCATCATGCTTGTTGTGAGAAGCTCCGGTTTGTGAGAAGCATATACCCAAACCTGCCCCAAATGGGACAAAATTTGTACCACGACATGTTGATGCCGCTCCATGATAGCATGCCAAGTTTCATGAATTTCAGACGAGTTTTGGATTTACTAGAATTTAAAAACCAGGCATCTCAATGTTTTGCCGGCAATCAACGGTGCCCTGGTGTTTGAAATTCATTCCCATTTCTTGCATGGGACCTAAGCATGCACCCAAGGACACAGATTTGATTTTTCGACCAATTTATATGCACTGGAGCATGTGCATGTAGTTCAAATTTCAATTACGCACATAAATGCATTGAAAACTCAGTGAATGCATAAAAATGTCCCAACGAACCCCGAAAAATCACAAAAATTCACACAACACTCCTGCTGTTCTATGTTGACACGAGAAAAAAAATTGAAGCAATAAGAGGCAACGGATATTGTTTCGTCCCCAAAGGTGGGACGTTTCCTACCGAAAACCATCATGCTTGTTGTGAGAAGCTCCGGTTTGTGAGAAGCATATACCCAAACCTGCCCCAAATGGGACAAAATTTGTACCACAACATGTTGATGCCGCTCCATGATAGCATGCCAAGTTTCATGTATTTCAGACGAGCTTTGGATTTACTAGAATTTAGAAACCAGGCATCTCAATGTTTTGCCGGCAATCAACTGTGCCCTGGTGTTTGTAATTCATTCACATTTCTTGCATGGGACCTAAGCATGCACCCAAGGACACAGATTTGATTTCTCGACCAATTTATATGCACTGGAGCATGTGCATGTAGTTCAAATTTGAATTATGCACATAAATGCATTGAAAACTCAGTTAATGCATAAAAATGTCCAAACAAACCCCGAAAAATCACAAAAATTCACACAACACTCCTATTGTTCTATGTTGACATGAGAAACAAAATTGAAAGCAATAAGAGGCAATGGATATCGTTTTGTCCCCAAAGGTGGTACGTTCCCTACCTGAAACCGTCATGCTTGTTGTGAGAAGCTCCGGTTTGTGAGAAGAATATACCCGAACCTGTCCCAAATGGGACAAAATTTGTACCACGGCATGTTGATGCCGCTCCATTATAGCATGCCAAGTTTCATGAATTTCAGACGAGTTTTCGATTTACTAGAATTTAAAAACCAGGCATCTCAATGTTTTGTCGGCAATCAACGGTGCCCTGGTGTTTGAAATTCATTCCCGTTTCTTGCATGGGACCCAAGCATGCACCCAAGGACACAGATTTGATTTTTCGACCAATTTATATGCACTGGAGCATGTGCATGTAGTTCAAATTTTAATTATGCACATAAATGCATTGAAAACTCAGTCAGTGCATAAAAATGTCCAAACGAACCCCGAAAAATCACAAAAATTCGCACAACACTCCTGTTGTTCTACGTTGACATGAGAAACAAAATTGAAAGCAATAAGAGGCAATGGATACCGTTTCTTCCCCAAAGGTGGGACGTTCCCTACCGGAAACCATCATGCTTGTTGTGAGAATCTCCGGTTTGTGAGAAGAATATACCCGAACCTGCCCCAAATGGGACAAAATTTGTACCACGACATGTTGATGCCGGTCCATGATAGCATGCCATGTTTCATGAATTTCAGACGAGTTTTGGATTTACTAGAATTTAAAAACCAGGCATCTCAATGTTTTGTCGGCAATCAACGGTGCCCTGGTGTTTGAAATTCATTCCCGTTTCTTGCATGGGACCTAAGCATGCACCCAAGGACACATATTTGATTTTTTTGACCAATTTATATGCACTGGGGCATGTGCATGTAGTTCAAATTTGAATTATGCACATAAATGCATTGAAAACTCAGCTAATGCATAAAAATGTCCAAATGAACCCCAAAAACCACAAAAATTCACACAACGCTCCTGTTGTTCTATGTTGACATGAGAAACAAAATTGAAAGCAATAAGAGGCAATGGATACCGTTTCGTCCCCAAAGGTGGGACGTTCCCTACCGGAAACCATCATGCTTGTTGTGAGAAGCTCCGGTTGATGAGAAGCATATACCCGAACCTGCCCCAAATGGGACAAAATTTGTACCACGACATGTTGATGTCGCTCCATGATAGCATGCCATGTTTCATGAATTTCAGACGAGTTTTGGATTTACTAGAATTTAAAAACCAGGCATCTCAATGTTTTGCCGGCAATCAACGGTGCCCTGGTGTTGAAATTCATTCCCATTTCTTGCATGGGACCATTTTATATGCACTGGAGCATGTGCATGTATTTCAAATTTGACTTATGCACATAAATGCATTGAAAACTCAGTTAATGCATAAAAATGTCCCAACGAACCCCGAAAAATCACAAAAATTCGCACAACACTCCTGCTGTTCTATGTTGACACGAGAAAAAAATTGAAAGCAATAAGAGGCAATAGATACCGTTTCGTCCCCAAAGGTGGGACGTTCCCTACCGGAAACCATCATGCTTGTTGTGAGAAGCTCCGGTTTGTGAGAAGAATATACCCGACCTGCCCCAAATGAGACAAAATTTGTACCACGACATGTTGATGCCGCTCCATGATAGCATGCCAAGTTTCATGAATTTCAGACGAGTTTTGGATTTACTAGAATTTAAAAACCAGGCATCTCAATGTTTTGCCGGCAATCAACGGTGCCCTGGTGTTTGAATTTCATTCCCATTTCTTGCATGGGACCTGAGCATGCACCCAAGGACACAGATTTGATTTTTCGACCAATTTATATGCACTGGAGCATGTGCATGTAGTTCAAATTTGAATTATGCACATAAATGCATTGAAAACTCAGTGAATGCATAAAAACGTCCCAACGAACCCCAAAAATCACAAAAATTCACACAACACTCCTGCTGTTCTATGTTGACACGAGAAAAAAAAATTGAAAGCAATAAGAGGCAACGGATATTGTTTCGTCCCCAAAGGTGGGACGTTTCCTACCGAAAACCATCATGCTTGTTGTGAGAAGCTCCGGTTTGTGAGAAGCATATACCCAAACCTGCCCCAAATGGGACAAAATTTGTACCACAACATGTTGATGCCGCTCCATGATAGCATGCCAAGTTTCATGTATTTCAGACGAGCTTTGGATTTACTAGAATTTAGAAACCAGGCATCTCAATGTTTTGCCGGCAATCAACTGTGCCCTGGTGTTTGAAATTCATTCACATTTCTTGCATGGGACCTAAGCATGCACCCAAGGACACAGATTTGATTTCTCGACCAATTTATATGCACTGGAGCATGTGCATGTAGTTCAAATTTGAATTATGCACATAAATGCATTGAAAACTCAGTTAATGCATAAAAATGTCCAAACAAACCCCGAAAAATCACAAAAATTCACACAACACTCCTGTTGTTCTATGTTGACATGAGAAACAAAATTGAAAGCAATAAGAGGCAATGGATATCGTTTTGTCCCCAAAGGTGGTACGTTCCCTACCTGAAACCGTCATGCTTGTTGTGAGAAGCTCCGGTTGGTGAGAAGAATATACCCGAACCTGCCCCAAATGGGACAAAATTTGTACCACGACATGTTGATGTCGCTCCATGATAGCATGCCACGTTTCATGAATTTCAGACGAGTTTTGGATTTACTAGAATTTAAAAACCAGGCATCTCAATGTTTTGTCGGCAATCAACGGTGCCCTGGTGTTTGAAATTCTTTCCCATTTCTTGCATGGGACCCAAGCATGCACCCAAGGACACAGATTTGATTTTTCGACCAATTTATATGCACTGGAGCATGTGCATGTAGTTCAAATTTGAATTATGCACATAAATGCATTGAAAACTCAGTTAATGCATAAAAATGTCCCAACGAACCCCGAAAAATCACAAAAATTCGCACAACACTCCTGCTGTTCTATGTTGACACGAAAAAAAAATTGAAAGCAATAAGAGGCAATGGATACCGTTTCGTCCCCAAAGGTGGGACGTTCCCTACCGGAAACCATCATGCTTGTTGTGAGAAGCTCCGGTTTGTGAGAAGAATATACCCGAACCTGCCCCAAATGGGACAAAATTTGTACCACGACATGTTGATGCCGCTCCATGATAGCATGCGAAGTTTCATCAATTTCAGACGAGTTTTGGATTTACTAGAATTTAATAACCAGGCATCTCAATGTTTTGCCGGCAAGCAATGGTGACATGGTGTTTGAAATTCATTCCCGTTTCTTGCATGGGACCTAAGCATGCACCCAAGGACACAGATTTGATTTTTCGACCAATTTATATGCACTGGAGCATGTGCATGTAGTTCAAATTTGAATTATGCACATAAATGCATTGAAAACTCAGTGTATGCATAAAATGTCCCAACGAACCCCGAAAAATCACAAAAATTCACACAACACTCCAGCTGTTCTATGTTGACACGAGAAAAAAAATTGAAAGCAATAAGAGGCAACGGATATTGTTTCGTCCCCAAAGGTGGGACGTTTCCTACCGAAAACCATCATGCTTGTTGTGAGAAGCTCCGGTTTGTGAGAAGCATATACCCAAACCTGCCCCAAATGGGACAAAATTTGTACCACAACAGGTTGATGCCGCTCCATGATAGCATGCCAAGTTTCATGTATTTCAGACGAGCTTTGGATTTACTAGAATTTAGAAACCAGGCATCTCAATGTTTTGCCGGCAATCAACTGTGCCCTGGTGTTTGAAATTCATTCACATTTCTTGCATGGGACCTAAGCATGCACCCAAGGACATAGATTTGATTTCTCGACCAATTTATATGCACTGCAGCATGTGCATGTAGTTCAAATTTGAATGATGCACATAAATGCATTGAAAACTCAGTTAATGCATAAAAATGTCCAAACAAACCCCGAAAAATCACAAAAATTCACACAACACTCCTGGTGTTCTATGTTGACATGAGAAACAAAATTGAAATCAATAAGAGGCAACGGATATCGTTTTGTCCCCAAAGGTGGTACGTTCCCTACCTGAAACCATCATGCTTGTTGTGAGAAGCTCCGGTTGGTGAGAAGCATATACCCGAACCTGCCCCAAATGGGACAAAATTTGTACCACGGCATGTTGATGCCGCTCCATGATAGCATGCCAAGTTTCATGAATTTCAGACGAGTTTTCGATTTACTAGAATTTAAAAACCAGGCATCTCAATGTTTTGTCGGCAATCAACGGTGCCCTGGTGTTTGAAATTCATTCCCGTTTCTTGCATGGGACCCAAGCATGCACCCGAGGACACAGATTTGATTTTTCGACCAATTTATATGCACTGGAGCATGTGCATGTAGTTCAAATTTGAATTATGCACATAAATGCATTGAAAACTCAGTTAATGCATAAAAATTTCCCAACGAACCCCGAAAAATCACAAAAATTCGCACAACACTCCTGGTGTTCTATGTTGACACGAGAAAAAAATTGAAAGCAATAAGAGGCAATGGATACCGTTTCGTCCCCAAAGGTGGGACGTTCCCTACAGGAAACCATCATCCTTGTTGTGAGAAGCCCCGGTTTGTGAGAAGAATATACCCGAACCTACCCCAAATGGGACAAAATTTGTACCACGACATGTTGATGCTGCTCCATGATAGCATGCGAAGTTTCATGAATTTCAGACGAGTTTTGGATTTACTAGAATTTAATAACCAGGCATCTCAATGTTTTGCCGGCAATCAACGGTGCCCTGGTGTTTGAAATTCATTCCCGTTTCTTGCATGGGACCCAAGCATGCACCCAAGGACACAAATTTGATTTTTGGACCAATTTATATGCACTGGAGCATGTTCATGTAGTTCAAATTTGAATTATGCACATAAATGCATTGAAAACTCAGTCAGTGCATAAAAATGTCCAAACGAACCCCGGAAAATCACAAAAATTCGCACAACACTCCTGTTGTTCTATGTTGACATGAGAAACAAAATTGAAAGCAATAAGAGGCAATGGATACCGTTTCTTCCCCAAAGGTGGGACGTTCCCTACCGGAAACCATCATGCTTGTTGTGAGAATCTCCGGTTTGTGAGAAGAATATACCCGAACCTGCCCCAAATGGGACAAAATTTGTACCACGACATGTTGATGCCGGTCCATGATAGCATGCCATGTTTCATGAATTTCAGACGAGTTTTGGATTTACTAGAATTTAAAAACCAGGCATCTCAATGTTTTGTCGGCAATCAACGGTTGCCTGGTGTTTGAAATTCATTCCAGTTTCTTGCATGGGACCTAAGCATGCACCCAAGGACACATATTTGATTTTTTTGACCAATTTATATGCACTGGAGCATGTGCATGTAGTTCAACTTTGAATTATGCACATAAATGCATTGAAAACTCAGTTAATGCATAAAAATGTCCAAATGAACCCCAAAAACCACAAAAATTCACACAACGCTCCTGTTGTTCTATGTTGACATGAGAAACAAAATTGAACGCAATAAGAGGCAATGGATACCGTTTCGTCCCCAAAGGTGGGACGTTCCCTACCGGAAACCATCATGCTTGTTGTGACAAGCTCCGGTTTGTGAGAAGAATATATCCGAACCTGCCCCAAATGGGACAAAATTTGTACCACGACATGTTGATGTTGCTCCATGATAGCATGCCACGTTTCATGAATTTCAGACGAGTTTTGGATTTACTAGAATTTAAAAACCAGGCATCTCAATGTTTTGCCGGCAATCAACGGTGCCCTGGTGTTTGAAATTCATTCCCATTTCTTGCTGGGACCTAAGCATGCACCCAAGGACACATATTTGATTTTCGACCAATTTATATGCACTGGAGCATGTGCATGTAGTTCAAATTTGAATTATGCACATAAATTCGTTGAAAACTCAGTTAATGCATAAAAATGTCCCAACGAACCCCAAAAATCACAAAAATTCGCACAACACTCCTGTTGTTCTATGTTGACACGAGAAAAAAATTGAAAGCAATAAGAGGCAATGGATACCGTTTCGTCCCCAAAGGTGGGACGTTCCCTACCGGAAACCATCATGCTTGTTGTGAGAAGCCCCGGTTTGTGAGAAGAATATACCCGAACCTGCCCCAAATGGGATAAAATTTGTACCACGACATGTTGATGCCGCTCCATGATAGCATGCCATGTTTCATGAATTTCAGACGAGATTTGGATTTACTAGAATTTAAAAACCAGGCATCTCAATGTTTTGTCGGCAATCAACGGTGCCCTGGTGTTTGAAATTCATTCCCGTTTCTTGCATGGGACCTAAGCATGCACCCAAGGACACATATTTGATTTTTTCGACCAATTTATATGCACAGGAGCATGTGCTTGTAGTTCAAATTTGAATTATGCACATAAATGCATTGAAAACTCAGTTAATACATAAAAATGTCCCAACGAACCCCGAAAAATCACAAAAATTCGCACAACACTCCTGCCGTTCTATGTTGACACGAGAAAAAAATTGAAAGCAATAAGAGGCAATGGATACCGTTTCGTCCCCAAAGGTGGGACGTTCCCTACCGGAAACCATCATGCTTGTTGTGAGAAGCTCCGGTTTGTGAGAAGAATATACCCGAACCTGCCCCAAATGGGACAAAATTTGTACCACGACATGTTCATGCCGCTCCATGATAGCATGCGAAGTTTCATGAATTTCAGACGAGTTTTGGATTTACTAGAATTTAATAACCAGGCATCTCAATGTTTTGCCGGCAATCAACGGTGCCCTGGTGTTTGAAATTCATTCCCGTTTCTTGCATGGGACCTAAGCATGCACCCAAGGACACAGATTTGATATTTGGACCAATTTATATGCACTGGAGCATGTGCATGTAGTTCAAATTTGAATTATGCACATAAATGCATTGAAAACTCAGTCAGTGCATAAAAATGTCCAAACGAACCCCGAAAAATCACAAAAATTCGCACAACACTCCAGTTGTTCTATGTTGACATGAGAAACAAAATTGAAAGCAATAAGAGGCAATGGATACCGTTTCTTCCCCAAAGGTGGGACGTTCCCTACAAGAAACCATCATGCTTGTTGTGAGAATCTCCGGTTTGTGAGAAGAATATACCCGAACCTGCCCCAAATGGGACAAAATTTTTACCACGACATGTTGATGCCGGTCCATGATAGCATGCCATGTTTCATGAATTTCAGACGAGTTTTGGATTTACTAGAATTTAAAAACCAGGCATCTCAATGTTTTGTCGGCAATCAACGGTGCCCTGGTGTTTGAAATTCATTCCCGTTTCTTGCATGGGACCTAAGCATGCACCCAAGGACACATATTTGATTTTTTTGACCAATTTATATGCACTGGGGCATGTGCATGTAGTTCAAATTTGAATTATGCACATAAATGCATTGAAAACTCAGTTAATGCATAAAAATGTTCAAATGAACCCCAAAAACCACCAAAATTCACACAACGCTCCTGTTGTTCTATGTTGACATGAGAAACAAAATTGAAAGCAATAAGAGGCAATGGATACCGTTTTGTCCCCAAAGGTGGGCCGTTCCCTACCGGAAACCATCATGCTTGGTGTGAGAAGCTCCGGTTTGTGAGAAGAATATACCCGAACCTGCCCCAAATGGGACAAAATTTGTACCACGACATGTTGATGTCGCTCCATGATAGCATGCCATGTTTCATGAATTTCAGACGAGTTTTGGATTTACTAGAATTTAAAAACCAGGCATCTCAATGTTTTGCCGGCAATCAATGGTGCCCTGGTGTTTGAAATTCATTACCATTTCTTGCATGGGACCCAAGCATGCACCCAAGGACACAGATTTGATTTTTCGACCAATTTATATGCACTGGAGCATGTGCATGTAGTTCAAATTTGAATTATGCACATAAATGCGTTGAAAACTCAGTTAATGCATAAAAATGTCCCAACGAACCCCAAAAATCACAAAAATTCGCACAACACACCTGTTGTTCTATGTTGACACGAGAAAAAAATTGAAAGCAATAAGAGGCAATGGATACCGTTTCGTCCCCAAAGGTGGGACGTTCCCTACCGGAAACCATCATGCTTGTTGTGAGAAGCCCCGGTTTGTGAGAAGAATATACCCGAACCTGCCCCAAATGGGATAAAATTTGTACCACGACATGTTGATGCCGCTCCATGATAGCATGCCATGTTTCATGAATTTCAGACGAGTTTTGGATTTACTAGAATTTAAAAACCAGGCATCTCAATGTTTTGTCGGCAATCAACGGTGCCCTGGTGTTTGAAATTCATTCCCGTTTCTTGCATGGGACCTAAGCATGCACCCAAGGACACATATTTGATTTTTTCCGACCAATTTATATGCACTGGAGCATGTGCATGTAGTTCAAATTTGAATTATGCACATAAATGCATTGAAAACTCAGTTAATGCATAAAAATGTCCAAATGAACCCCAAAAATCACAAAAATTCACACAACACTCCTGCTGTTCTATGTTGACACGAGAAAAAAATTGAAGGCAATAAGAGGCAATGGATACCGTTTCGTCCCCAAGGGTGGGATGTTCCCTACCGGAAACCGTCATGCTTGTTGTGAGAAGCTCCGGTTTGTGAGAAGAATATACCCGAACCTGCCCCAAATGGGACAAAATTTGTACCACGACATGTTGATGCCGCTCCATGATAGCATGCCAAGTTTCATGAATTTCAGACGAGTTTTGGATTTACTAGAATTTAAAAACCAGGCATCTCAATGTTTTGCCGGCAATCAACGGTGCCCTGGTGTTTGAAATTCATTCCCATTTCTTGCATGGGACCTAAGCATGCACCCAAGGACACATATTTGATTTTTTTCGACCAATTTATATGCACTGGAGCATGTGCATGTAGTTCAAATTTGAATTATGCGCATAAATGCATTGAAAACTCAGTTAATGCATAAAAATGTCCAAACGAACCCCGAAAATCACAAAAATTCACACAACACTCCTGTTGTTCTATGTTGACATGAGAAACAAAATTTAAAGCAATAAGAGGAAATGGATATCGTTTCATCCCCAAAGGTGGGACGTTCCCTACCGAAAACCATCATGCTTGTTGTGAGAAGCTCCGGTTGGTGAGAAGCATATACCCGAACCTACCCCAAATGGGACAAAATTTGTACCACAGCATGTTGATGCCGCTCCATGATAGCATGCCAAGTTTCATGAATTTCAGACGAGTTTTGGATTTACTATAATTAAAAACCAGGCATCTCTATGTTTTTCCGGCAATCGATGGTGCCCGGGTGTTTGAAATTCATTCCCATATCTTGCATGGGACTTAAGCATGCACCCAAGGACACAGATTTGATTTTCCGACCAATTTATATGCACTGGAGCATGTGTATGTAGTTCAAATTTGAATTATGCACATAAATGCATTGAAAACCTAGTTAGTGCATAAAAATGTCGAAACGAACCTTGAAAAATCACAAAAATTCACACAACACTCCTGTTATTCTGTGTTGACATGAGAAAAAAAATTGAAAGCAATAAGAGGCAATGGATATCATTTCGTCCCCAAAGGTGGGACGTTCCCTACCGAAAACCATCATGCTTTTGAGTAGCATATACCCGAACCTGCCCCAAATGGGAAAAAATTTGTACCACGGCATGTTGATGCCGCTCCATGATAGCATGCCAAGTTTCATGAATTTCAGACGAGTTTTGGATTTACTAGAATTTAAAAACCAGGCATCTCAATGTTTTGCCGGCAATCAACGGTGCCCTGGTGTTTGAAATTCATTCCCATTTCTTGCATGGGACCTAAGCATGCACCCAAGGACACAGATTTGATTTTTCGACCAATTTATATGCACTGGAGCATGTGCATGTAGTTCAAATTTGAATTATGCACATAAATGCATTGAAACCTCAGTCAGTGCATAAAAATGTCCCAAGGATCTCGGAAAAATCAGAAAAATTCACACAGCACTCCTGCTGTTCTATGTTGACACGAGAAAAAAATTTGAAGCAATAAGAGCCAATGGATATTGTTTCGTCCCCAAAAGTGGGACGTTCCCTACCGAAAACCATCATGCTTGTTGTGAGAGGCTCCGGTTTGTGAGAAGCATACACCCAAACCTGCCCCAAATGGGACAAAATTTGTACCACAACTTGTTGATGCTGCTCCATGATAGCATGCCAAGTTTCATGAATTTCAGACGAGTTTTGGATTTACTAGAATTTAAAAACCAGGCATCTCAATGTTTTGCCGGCAATCAACGGTGCCCTGGTATTTGAAATTCATTCCCATTTCTTGCATGGGACCTAAGCATGCACCCAAGGACACAGTTTGATTTTTCGACCAATTTATATGCACTAGAGCATGTGCATCTAGTTCAAATTTGAATTATGGACATAAATGCATTGAAAACCTAATTAGTGCATAAAAATGTCCAAACAAACCTTGAAAAATCACAAAAATTCACACAACACTCCTGTTATTCTGTGTTGACACGAGAAACAAAATTGAAAGCAATAAGAGGCAATGGATATCGTTTCGTCCCCAAAGGTGGGACGTTCCCTACCGAAAACCATCATGCTTGTTGTGAGCAGCTCCGGTTTGTGAGAAGCATATACCCGAACCTGCCCCAAATGGGACAAAATTTGTACCACGGCATGTTGATGCCTCTCCATGATAGCATGCCAAGTTTCATGAATTTCAGACGAGTTTTGGATTTACTAGAATTTAAAAACCAGGCATCTCAATGTTTTTTCGGCAATCAACGGTGCCCTGGTGTTCGAAATTCATTCCCATTTCGTGCATGGGACCTAAGCATGCACCCAAGGACACAGATTTGATTTTTCGACCAATTTATATGCACTGGAGCATGTGCATGTAGTTCAAATTTGAATTATGCTCATGAATGCATTGAAAACTCAGTTAATGCATAAAAATGTCCAAACGAACCCTGAAAAATCACAAAAAATCGCACAACACTCCTGTTGTTCTAGGTTGACACGAGAAAAAAATTTAATGCAATAAGAGGCAATGGATATCGTTTCGTCCCCAAAGTTGGGACGTTCCCTACCTGAAACCATCATGATTGTTGTGAGAAGCTCCGGTCAATGGTTAAGGTTGAAGTGAAGGCAAACCTTCTTTGAATTTTGATGCCTAATTATTTAGCTCTGGTATTGAGAAAGAAACCATTCATACGGCCAGGTCACATGAATGCTTCTTCGTGAGAAGAATATACCCGAACCTGCCCCAAATGGGACAAAATTTGTACCACGGCATGTTGATACCGCTCCATGATAGCATGCCAATTTTCATTAATTTCAGACGAGTTTTGGATCTACTAGAATTTGAAAACCAGGCATCTCAATGTTTTGCCGGTAATCAAAGGTGCCCTGGTGTTTGAAATTCATTCCCATTTCTTGCATGGGACCTAAGTATGCACCCAAGGACACATATTTGATTTTCGACCAATTTATATGCACTGGAGCATGTGCATGTAGTTCAAATTTGAATTATGCACATAAATGCATTGAAAACTCAGTTAATGCATAAAAATGTCCAAAAGAACCCCGAAAAATCACAAAAATTCACACAACACTCCTGTTGTTCTATGTTGACACGAGAAAAAATTTGAAAGCAATAAGAGCCAATGGATATCGTTTCGTCCCCAAAGGTGGGACGTTCCCTACCAAAAACCATCATGCTTGTTGTGAGAAGCTCCGGTTTGTGAGAAGCATATACGCAAACCTGCCCCAAATGGGACAAAAAATTTACCACGGCATGTTGATGCCGCTCCATGATAGCATGCCAAGTTTCATGAATTTCAGACGAGTTTTAATTTACTAGAATTTAAAAACCAGGCATCTCAATGTTTTGCTGGCAATCAACGGTGCCCTAGTGTTTGAAATTCATTCCCATTTCTAGCATGGGACCTAAGCATGCACCCAAGGACACATATTTGATTTTTCGACCAATTTATATGCACTGGAGCATGTGCATGTTGTTCAAAGTTGAATTGTTCACCTGAAATGGCTAGAAATCCAATTTAATGTATTAAATGTTCAAACACCGTCCATTGCAGCTGTGACCCCATTATGTAATTCAAATGAAGATGAAAAATCAAGTAGATCGCACAGAGTTTATTATCACCAACCGTGTGAGATGCAGCACAAAATATCCTGGAGCATCGTCGGTGTATAGTACACCTATGTCTTACGCGAGAAGGTGCGTCGGCTACAGTTCACAGCCGGCGTCTCAAGCACACTAGCTCGCTCCCCAAATATCATTTCACTGTTCAATCGTCGCCGGTGAAAGATGGGCATGTGGACCCGCGTCGTGAGGGCAACTTCGGTGGCCCACTCCGGCGAGAGCGCGGCTGCAGCCGCCATGCGCGTGCTAACAAGTTGCATGAGCGCGGCCGCAATCTACGACCGGGCGGCCATGGCAGCCCAAACGGCCGTTGTTGCTTCTCAGGTGGCGGAAGCAACATCTGGCTCGGGGATAGCAACTGGCGAGAGCGGCACAGCAGTTATCCGTTCCACAGCAGCGGCCTTAGCCCTGATGGAGGCCGCCCACGACCATGCCGAGGCCGCCCATGCCCAGCTCCTGGCGGTCACCGCACAAATCAAACGAAGCTTCTCCGACGGCGGTCGGCAACCCACGGCCGAAGAGCGTTCGAGCAGCCGTCCGTTCCTCCGCCGCATACCTTGCGACGAAGGAGCCCGTCCAAGCCCTGATCGCGTCCGCCACACCCAGCTCGTGGCGGCCTTTCCCAAAGAGATGGCGGACGAGGATGGCGAGATGTTTGTCGAGTATGGTGCAATGGATGCCATGGAGCCCCTTCCCCAGGAGACCGGCGGGCGCGAGCTGGACATGGAGGCGGCGGCGGAGATCGACGAGCACCAGCCGTAGTAGTACTCTTTGTTTTGTTTAATTAAGAGCGCCGGTCTTTAATTTGTTAGAGTAATGTCTAGGTTAGCTAGCTCTGTTTAATTGCTGAACTTGCTCGATTAAGAAGTGTGGGTGTGTTGTAGTCTCCTTTGTGTACCCAAATTATGCAATGATGTGGATGACCACTGTAACTATGGACATTCGAACCAAAACTTTTGACGTTCAAACTCATCACACACAGGTTAAGTTATCTGAATCGTTTGTGATGTCCACATATCGTACACAGCTCTGAATAAGGGACCATGTCTAATGACACTTTGCGCGCCAGTTTTTTCGCTGAAGCGATTCCAAATTTTCGGCTACCGCGGAAATATCTAACTCCCCGCCCCCTCGCCCTACCAAAAGCCACATTTCCCCTCTTTCTGCCTTCCTTTCCAAGTTGAAACCTTCACTCCTTGCTTGCAGCGCCGCCTCCTCGTCGGCGACCCTCCTTCACGCTGCTCAGCCTCCTCCATCCAGGCAGGTAATCCACATCGGACCCCCATCCTCCTCCTCCTTCCACATCCCACATGCCCCGGCCGCCGGCACGAGCGCGAGACCTTCCACCCAAATCACCGACCCCTCCACCAAATAAGCGCCGGCCTGAGCCATGGTGCATGCAGTATAGCCAGGACCTCAAGGAGCATTTGGCAACGGAGAAGCAAATCGCGACCGCACGCGCGGATGAGGTCGCGATGGCTGCCATTCGTGCCGACCCCCAGATCTTGAAGGAGCACCTTGCCATTTGCTAGCTACGCCGGTTAAGCATGCTCGGTTTACCCGTTGCGTGTGCTGCTCCTGCCTTTCCTTCACAAATTCTAGTGAATTGTGCTATCTAATTTTACCATGCAATCTGTTGCTCTAGTGTATATGTTCTATATGTCGTGCAGTGTGGTGCTCACTTATTAACAGTTTTGTTAATTAGTTGTCGGCTTCAGTTAACTCTTTGGTTCAATTCTGCAAATGTGATGTTCAATTCTTCAGGCTGCAATTTTGTATTGTCTTCCGTGTGAGAAATAAATCGAAATTATCTTTACAAAATTGTGGCTGCATTCTGTTATTGTATACCATGTGAGGAATAAATTGAATTTGGCTGTAGTAAATACATGAGAAACAAATACAATTGCTACAATTGGCTGTAGTTAACTGTTTGGTTAACTATCTGATCTTCTATTAGGAGTATGTTATATTGTGCAATGTGGTGCTTAATTAATGTTTGGTTCATTTGTTGTGGTGTTTAGTTAACTGCTTGGTTCAATTCTGCAATGCAATGTCCAGTTGTCGTGGCTAGAATTTTGTATTGTTGTGCATGTGTGGAATAAATCGAATTTGGCTGCACTTAGTACATGAGAAACATATACAAGTGCTATATTTCCTAAATCTTAATCATGCTTGGTTTGGGTAAATGGGTTTTCCATGTGGCTTGAATTAATCTGATGAATCTGCAATGTGCTTATTTCATCAACATATTCTACTGATAGCATGCGAACCCTTACTTAACCTGATGACTAACTACCTTATATGTGTTGCAGGGAAACAATGGGAAGCACTAAGGTTTACAATCGAGGTTAGCACGTGCATGGTCCATTGTCTAATAGCACATTATTGTGCAATTGCAGGAACCATTCTAATATTTAGGTTTTTAACAATTTGGTCTTGCACATGTAGGTCCTGCTGTCAGAGGTTTTGACCCACTGTTCGACCCTTTTTGCATATGGGGAAATGAGTTGTCCATGAATATCAATCAAATCAAGAAACTCAGAAAGATTGTTAGGATAAAGAAATTAGCGACAAAAAAGAACAAGATCTTTGTCTGCACAATGAAGAAGACATCAGTTCACTACAAGATGGTACTAACTATTATACGTTGCCTTTTTTTATTCCTTTGCCCCATTTTCACTATAGAGAAGATATTTATGCACATCCTTGTTTTCAGGCCTTTCCAAAGCAGTTCACTGATGATTACCTCTCAAACTACCTCTATGGTCAGGAGGCAAGGAAGGTTTTCATACAACACCCACGGTTCAATATTGAAGTGTTCCTGAAGAGGACGGAGTACGGACGGTCAATCATCCACAGGCACTGGCCTAAAGTTGCAAAGACCTTCAACATGAATGAAGGCTCAATATTCGCCTTCCGCTTCAGCAGTTTTCCAGATGAGATGCATCTGTCTATATACCGTCTATGATGCTAATTTCTAAAGGTTCTCATGTTGCATGTGGAACTTGCTGCTGGTGCAGTTGTGTAATGGGGTAGCTGAGTGCTGAAGCTATATCATGTTGTACTCTGATGTATTTCAATTATGAAATTATGCTTCCTTAATATGGAAATGAAATATATTGTGTGCTTACTATGAAATGTCAATTAGATTAATAAATAGATTATGAATAATCAGATAATTAGCCTGCTAATGGCGAATTTGCCTGCTAATTGGGTTTTGCTATTGCAAACGGTTGTTGAAATGATACCGTGGGCGATGACCTCAGGCAACGCACACAGTTTCTAGGAATAAACCGTGTTGGATCAATGAACAATCACACACGACTTTCTCTTGAAAACGGTTTGCGTTAGGCCACCTTGCGCAAACGTTTACCACATAAAAACTGTGTGTGATGGACAACCTTTGCCACATAGTTTCTTCTACGGACCGTGTGTGATACATTCAATAACGCAAACGATTTAACGAGAAAAATTGTGTGTGATGTACCTGTGAACGGAAACCTTTTCCTTGGAGCGACTATGTGGGATGTGCATACGAACGGAAACGTTTAGCGGAGACTGAATGTGTGGGATGTACTTGCGACCAGAAACAATTTTGTCGTATAATTGTATTTTTTTAGCTCTACTGTACGTATTTCTGTATTTGAGCGCTCGCCGGTCGCACACGACCTTATTTTGCCGAACGTGTGTGCCAGGAGGGCATATCCCCGACGGTTTCTGGGTCGTGTGGGAAGGACCCCCCCTATCGCCCACACTCACTTGGAGACGGTTCCAAATGCCGTCGCGGAAAGGGGTTAAAAACCGTTTGTTTAGGACCGACGCGCACCAGTGTTCCTCACTAATTGGTGTAGGAATCATTGGAACTGATTTCTGTGATGAACTACTTTCCAATGAGGGAGCGGGTACAGTTACCTCGTCAATTTCTACTTTCCTCTCACTCACTTCTTTCAAGAGAAACTCCTTCTCTAGAAAGGATCCATTCTTAGCAACGAATATCTTGCCTTCGGATCTGTGATAGAAGGTGTACCCAACAGTTTCCTTTGGGTATCCTATGAAGACACATTTCTCCGATTTGGGTTCGAGCTTATCAGGTTGAAGCGTTTTTACATAAGCATCGCAGCCCCAAACTTTAAGAAACGACAACTTGGGTTTCTTGCCAAACCACAGTTCATATGGTGTCGTCTCAACGGATTTAGATGGTGCCCTATTCAACGTGAATGCAGCTGTCTCTAAAGCATAACCCCAAAACGATAGTGGTAAATCAGTAAGAGACATCATGGATCGCACCATATCTAATAAAGTGCAGTTACGACGTTCGGACACACCATTACGCTGTGGTGTTCCGGGTGGCGTGATCTGCGAAACTATTCCGCATTGTTTCAAATGAAGACCAAACTCGTAACTCAAATATTCACCTCCACGGTCAGATCGTAGAAACTTTATTTTCTTGTTATGATGATTTTCCACTTCACTCTGAAATTCCTTGAACTTTTCAAATGTTTCAGACTTATGTTTCATCAAGTAGACATACCCATATCTGCTCAAATCATCTGTGAAATTCATAAAATAACGATACCTACCGCGAGCATCAACACTCATCGAACTGCATACATCAGTATGTATTATTTCCAAAAAGTCTATTGCTCGCTCCATTGTTCTGGAGAACGGAGTCTTAGTCATCTTGCCCATGAGGCATGGTTCGCAAGCATCAAGTCATTCATAATCAAGTGATTCCAAAAGTCCATCAGCATGGAGTTTCTTCATGCGCTTTACACCAATATGACCTAAACGGCAGTGCGACAAATAAGTTACACTATCATTATTAAGCCTGTATCTTTTGGCTTCAATACTATGAATATGTGTATCACTACTATCGAGATTCAACAAAAATAGACCACTCATCAAGGGTGCATGACCATAAAAGATATTACTCACATAAATAGAACAACCATTATTCTCTGATTTAAGTGAATAACTGTCTTGCATGAAACAAGATCCAGATATAATGTTCATGCTCAACGCTGGCACCAAATAACAATTATTTAGGTCTAAAACTAACCCCGAAGGTAGATGTGCAGGTAGCGTGCCGACGGAGATCACATCGGCATTGGAACCATTTCCCATGCGCATCGTCACCTCATCCTTAGCCAATCTTCGTTTAATCCGTAGCCTCTATTTCGAGTTACAAATATGAGCAACAGAACCAGTATCAAATACCCAGGCTCTACTACGAGCATTAGTAAGGTACACATCAATAACATGTATATCAAATATACCTTTTGCTTTGTCATCCTTCTTATCCGCCAAATACTTGGGGCAGTTCCGCTTCCAGTGACTAGTCCCTTTGCAGTAGAAGCACTCAGTCTCAGGCTTAGGTCCAGACTTGGGTTTCTTCACTTGAGCAGCAACTTGCTTGCCGTTCTTCTTGAAGTTCCCCTTCTTCCCTTTGCCCTTTTTCTTGAAACTAGTGGTCTTGTTAACCATCAACACTTGATGCTCCTTCTTGATTTCTACCTCCGCAGCCTTTGGCATTGCAAAGAGCTCTGGAATTGTCTTGTTCATCCCTTGCATATTATAGTTCATCACGAAGCTTTTGTAGCTTGGTGGTAGTGATTGAATAACTCTGTCAATGACACTATCATCAGGAAGATTAACTCCCAGTTGAGTCAAGTGATTGTGGTACCCAGACATTCTGAATATATGTTCATTGACAGAACTATTCTCCTCCATTTTGCAGCTATAGAACTTATTGGAGACTTCATATCTCTCAATCCGGGCATTTTCTTGAAATATTAACTTCAACTCCTGGAACATCTCATATGCTCCATGATGTTCAAAACATCGTTGAAGTCCCGGTTCTAAGCTGTAAAGCATGGCACATTGAACTATCGAGTAGTCATCAGATATGCTCTGCCAGACGTTCACAACGTCCGGAGTTGCTCCTGCAGTGGGTCTTGCACCTAGCAGTGTTTCCAGGACGTAATTCTTCTATGCAGCAATGAGGATAATCCCCAAGTTACGGACCCAGTCCGTGTAGTTGGTACCATCATCTTTCAACTTTTCTTTCTCTAGGAACGCATTAAAATTCAACGGAACAGTAGCACGGGCCATTTATCTACAACAACATAGACATGCAAAATACTATCAGGTACTAAGTTCATGATAAATTAAAGTTCAATTAATCATATTACTTAAGAACTCCCACTTAGATAGACATCCCTCTAATCATCTAAGTGATCACGTGATCCATATCAACTAAACCATGTCCGATCATCACGTGAGATGGAGTAGTTTTCAATGGTGAACATTATTATGTTGATCATATCTACTATATGGTTCACGCTCGACCTTTCGGTCTCAGTGTTCCGAGGCCATATCTGCATATGCTAGGCTCGTCAAGTTTAACCCGAGTATTCTGCATGTGCAAAACTGGCTTTCACCCATTGTATGTGAACGTAGAGCTTATCACACCCGATCATCATGTGGTGTCTCGGCACGACGAACTATAGCAACGGTGCATACTCAGGGAGAACACTTGTACCTTGAAATTTAGTGAGAGATCATCTTATAATGCTACCGCCGTACTAAGCAAAATAATATGCATAAAGGATAAACATCACATGCAATCAATATAAGTGACATGATATGGCCATCATCATCTTGTGCCTTTGATCTCCATCTCCAAAGCACCATCGTGATCACCATCGTCACCGGCTTGACACCTTGATCTCCATCGATGCATCGTTGTCGTCTCGCCAACTATTGCTTCTACGACTATCGCTACCGCTTAGTGATAAAGTAAAGTAATTACATGGTGATAGTATTTCATACAATAAAGCGACAACCATATGGCTCCTGCCAGTTGCCGATAACTGTTACAAAACATGATCATCTCATACAACAATTTATATATCATCACGTCTTGACCATATCACATCACAGCAAGCCCTGCAAAAACAAGTTAGACGTCCTCTACTTTGTTGTTGCAAGTTTTACGTGGCTGCTATGGGCTTCTAGCAAGAACCATTCTTACCTACGCATCAAAACCACAACGATTTTTCGTCAAGTGTGATGTTTTAACCTTCAACAAGGACCGGGCGTAGTCACACTCGATTCAACTAAAGTTGGAGAAACAGACACTGCTGCCTCTTGAGCATGCGTTGGTTTTCCCTTGAAGAGGAAAGGGTGATGCAACAAAGTAGAGTAAGTATTTCCCTCAGTTTTTGAGAACCAAGGTATCAATCCAGTAGGAGATAACACACAAGTCACTTAGTACCTGCACAAACAATCAAGAACCTCGCAACCAACGCGATAAAGGGGTTGTCAATCCCTTCACAGTCACTCGCAAAAGTGAGATCTGATAAAGATAGTAAGATAAATATTTTTGGTATTTTTGTTGTATAGATTGGAAAGTAAAGATTGCAAAATAGTAAATGAGATGCGATATGAATAAAAGAGATGCAATATAATAAGAAAGATACCCGGGGGCAAAGGTTTCACTAGTGGCTTCTTTCAAGATAGCATATATTACGGTGGGTGAACAAATTACTGCTGAGCAATTGATAGAAAAGCGCATAATTATGAGAATATCTAGGCATGATCATGAACATAAGCATCACATCCGTGTCAAGTAGACTGAAACGATTCTGCATCTACTACTATTAGTCCACACATCAACAGCTATCCAGCATGCATCTAGAGTATTAAGTTCATAAGAACAGAGTAACGCATTAAGCAAGATGACATGATGTAGAGAGATAAACTCAAGCAATATGATATAAACCACATCTTTTTATCCTCGATGGCAACAATACAATATGTGCCTTGCTTCCCCTACTGTCACTAGCAAAGGACACCACAAGATTGAACCCAAAGCTACGCACTTCTCCCATTGCAAGAAAGATCAATCTAGTAGGCCAAACTAAACTGATAATTCGAAGAGACTTGCAAAGATATCAAATCATGCATATAAGAATTCAGAGAAGAACCAAGTATTATTCATAGATAAACTTGATCATAAATCCACAATTCATCGGATCTGGGCAAACACACCGCAAAAGACTATTACATCGAATAGATCTCCAAGAACATCGAGAACTTTGCATTGAGAACCAAAGAGAGAGAAGAAGCCATCTAGCTAATAACTATGGACCCGAAGGTCTGTGGTAAACTACTCATACATCATCGGAGAGGCTATGGTGTTGATGTAGAAGCCCTCCGTGATCGATTCACCCTTCGGCAGAGCGCCGGAAAAGGCCCCAAGATGGGATCTCATGGGTACAGAAGGTTGCGGCGGTGGAAAAGTGGTTTCGTGGCTCCCCCTGATGTTTTTAGGGTATAAGAGTATATATATAGGCAAAAGAAGTACGTCGGTGGAGCTATGAGGGGCCCACGAGGGTGGGGGCACGCCTACCCCCCTGGGCGCGCCCTCCTGCCTCGTGGACGCCTCGTTGCATCTCCGACTTCATCTCCAAGTCTCCTGGTTTGCTTTGTCCAAGAAATATCATCATGAAGGTTTCATTCCATTTGGATTCCCTTCGATATTCCTTTTCTACGAAACACTGAAATAGGCAAAAAAAACATAAAATGGCACGGGGCCTTCGGTTAATAGGTTAGTCCCAAAAATAATATAAAAGAGCATATTAAAGCCCATTAAACATCCAAAACAGATAATATAATAGCATGGAACAATCAAAAATTATAGATACGTTGGAGACGTATCAAGCATCCCCAAGCTTAATTCATGCTCATCCTCGAGTAGTTAAATGATAAAAACAGAATTTTTGATGTGGAATGCTAACTAACATAATTTTCAATGTAATTTCCTTTATTGTGGCATGAATGTTCAGATCCGAAAGATTCAAGACAAAAGTTTAATATTGACATAAAAATAATAATACTTTAAGCATACTAACAAAGTAATCATGTCTTCTCAAAATAACATGGCCAAAGAAAGTTCATCCCTACAAAATCATATGGTTTGGCTATGCTCCATCTTCGTCACACAAAATGCTCAAATCATGCACAACCCCGATGACAAGCCAAGCAATTGTTTCATACTTTAGTATTCTCAAACTTTTTCAACTTTCACGCAATACATGAGCGTGAGCCATGTACATAGTGTTGGGGAACGTAGTAATTTCAAAAAAAATCCTACGAACACACAAGATCATGGTGATGCATAGCAACGATAGGGGAGAGTGTTGTCCACGTACCCTCGTAGACCGAAAGCGGAAGCGTTAACACAACGCGGTTGATGTAGTCATACGTCTTCACGATCCGACCGATCAAGTACCGAACCTACGGCACCTCCGAGTTCAGCACACGTTCCTCGAACTCCGATCCAGCTGAGTGTTGAGGGAGAGTTTCGTCAGCACGACGGCGTGGTGACGACGATGATGTTCTACCGATGCAGGGCTTCACCTAAGCACCGCTACGATATTATCGAGGTGTAATATGGTGGAGGGGGGCACCGCACACGGCTAAGAGATCAATAGATCAATTGTTGTGTCTATGGGGTGCCCCCTGCCCCCATATATAAAGGAGCAAGGGGGAGGCCGGCCGTCCCTTGTTGGCGTGCCAGGAGGAGGAGTCCTCCTCCTAGTAGGAGTAGGACTCCCCTCTTTCCTACTCCTACTAGGAAGGGGAAAGGAAGGGGGAGAGGGAGAATGAAAGGGGGGCGTCGCCCCCCCTCTCCTAGTCCAATTCGGACCAGAGGGGGAGGGGCGCGCGGCCCCTCCTGGCTGCCCCTCTCTCTCTCCACTAAGGCCCATAAGGCCCATTACTTCTCCCGGGGGGTTCCGGTAACCCTCCGGCACTCCGGTTTTCTCCGAAATCACCCGGAACATTTCCGGTGTCCGAATATAGTCGTCCAATATATCAATCTTTATGTCTCGACCATTTCGAGACTCCTCGTCATGTTCGTGATCACATCCGGCACTCCGAACAACCTTCGGTACATCAAAACGTATAAACTCATAATATAACTGTCATCGTAACGTTAAGCGTGCGGACCCTACGAGTTCGAGAACTATGTAGACATGACCGAGACACGTCTCCAGTCAATAACCAATAGCGGAACTTGGGTGCTCATATTGGCTCCCACATATTCTACGAAGATCTTTATCGGTCAGACCGCATAACAACATACGTTGTTCCCTTTGTCATCGGTATGTTACTTGCCCGAGATTCGATCGTCGGTATCTCAATACCTAGTTCAATCTCGTTACCGGCAAGTCTCTTTACTCGTTCCGTAATACATCATCTTGCAACAAACTCTTTAGTTGCAATGCTTGCAAGGCTTAAGTGATGTGCATTACCGAGAGGGCCCAGAGATACCTCTCCGACAATCGGAGTGACAAATCCTAATCTCGAAATACGCCAACTCAACAAGTACCTTCGGAGACACCTGTAGAGCACCTTTTATAATCACCCAGTTACGTTGTGACATTTGGTAGCACACAAAGTGTTCCTCCGGTAAACGGGAGTTGCATAATCTCATAGTCATAGGAACATGTATAAGTCATGAAGAAAGCAATAGCAACATACTAAACGATCAAGTGCTAAGCTAACGGAATGGGTCAAGTCAATCACATCATTCTCCTAATAATGTGATCCCGTTAATCAAATGAAACTCATGTCTATGGCTAGGAAACATAACCATCTTTGATCAACGAGCTAGTCAAGTAGAGGCATACTAGTGACACTCTGTTTGTCTATGTACTCACACATGTATTATGTTTCCGGTTAATACAATTCTAGCATGAATAATAAACATTTATCATGAAATAAAGAAATAAATAATAACTTTATTATTGCCTCTAGGGCATATTTCCTTCATTCTCCCACTTGCACTAGAGTCAATAATCTAGATTACACA
This sequence comes from Triticum aestivum, assembly GCF_018294505.1. Classification (NCBI taxonomy): domain Eukaryota; kingdom Viridiplantae; phylum Streptophyta; class Magnoliopsida; order Poales; family Poaceae; genus Triticum; species Triticum aestivum. The sequence continues at coordinate 43,906,531 of NC_057811.1, read as the reverse complement.
GTAATGATTCTTACACCCATAGAGCCTTGGTGCTGATCATGTTTTGCTCGTGGAAGAGGCTTAGTCAACGGGTCTGCAACATTCAGATCCGTATGTATCTTGCAAATTTCTATGTCTCCCACCTGGACTAAATCCCGGGTGGAATTGAAGCGTCTTTTGATGTGCTTGGTTCTCTTGTGAAATCTGGATTCCTTTGCTAAGGCAATTGCACCAGTATTGTCACAAAAGATTTTCATTGGACCCGACGCACTAGGTATGACACCTAGATCGGATATGAACTCCTTCATTTGCTGCTTCCGAAGCAGCTATGTACTCCGCTTCACACGTAGATCCCGGCACGACGCTTTGTTTAGAACTGCACCAACTGACAGCTCCACCGTTCAATGTAAACACGTATCCGGTTTGCGATTTAGAATCGTCCGGATCAGTGTCAAAGCTTGCATCGACGTAACCATTTACGATGAGCTCTTTGTCACCTCCATAAACGAGAAACATATCCTTAGTCCTTTTCAGGTATTTCAGGATGTTCTTGACCGCTGTCCAGTGATCCACTCCTGGATTACTTTGGTACCTTCCTGCTAGACTTATAGCAAGGCATACATCAGGTCTGATACACAGCATTGCATACATGATAGAGCCTATGGCTGAAGCATAGGGAACATCTTTCATCTTCTCTCTATCTTCTGCATTGGTCGGGCATTGAGTCTTACTCAATTTCACACCTTGTAACACAGGCAAGAACCCTTTCTTTGCTTGATCCATTTTGAACTTTTTCAAAACTTTGTCAAGGTATGTGCTTTGTGAAAGTCCAATTAAGCGTCTTGATCTATCTCTATAAATCTTGATGCCCAATATATACGCAGCTTCACCGATGTCTTTCATTGAAAAACTCTTATTCAAGTATCCCTTTATGCTATCCAGAAATTCTATATCATTTCCAATCAGCAATATGTCATCCACATATAATATCAGAAATGCTACAGAGCTCCCACTCACTTTCTTGTAAATACAGGCTTCTCCAAAAGTCTGTATAAAACCAAATGCTTTGATCACACTATCAAAGCGTTTATTCCAACTCTGAGAGGCTTGCACCAGTCCATAAATGGATCGCTGGAGCTTGCACACTTTGTTAGCTTCCTTTGGATCGACAAAACCTTCCGGTTGCATCATAAACAACTCTTCTTCCAAAAATCCATTCAGGAATGCAGTTTTGACATCCATTTGCCAAATTTCATAATCATAAAATGCGGCAATTGCTAACATGATTCGGACAGACTTAAGCATCGCTACGGGTGAGAAGGTCTCATCATAGTCAATCCCTTGAACTTGTCGATAACCTTTCGCAACAAGTCGAGCTTTATAGACTGTAACATTACCGTCAGCGTCAGTCTTCTTCTTGAAGATCCATTTATTTTCAATGGCTTGCCGATCATCGGGCAAGTCAACCAAAGTCCATACTTTGTTCTCATACATGGATCCCATCTCGGATTTCATGGCCTCAAGCCATTTTGCGGAATCTGGGCTCACCATCGCTTCTTCATAGTTCGTAGGTTCGTCATGGTCTAGTAACATAACCTCCAAAACAGGATTACCGTACCAGTCTGGTGCGGATCTTACTCTGGTTGATCTACGAGGTTCAGTAATAACTTGATCTGAAGTTTCATGATCATTGTCATTAACTTCCTCACTAATTGGCGTAGGTGTCACAGAAACTGGTTTCTGTGATGAACTACTGTCCAATAAGGGAGCAGGTACAGTTACCTCATCAAGTTCTACTTTCCTCCCACTCACTTCTTTCGAGAGAAACTCCTTCTCCAGAAAATTTCCGAATTTAGCAACAAAAGTTTTGCCTTCGGATCTGTGATAGAAGGTGTACCCAATAGTTTCCTTTGGGTATCCTATGAAGACACATTTCTCCGATTTGGGTTCGAGCTTATCAGGTTGAAGTTTTTTCACATAAGCATCGCAGCCCCAAACTTTAAGAAACGACAACTTTGGTTTCTTGCTAAACCACCGTTCATAAGGCGTCTTCTCAACGGATTTTGATGGTGCCCTATTTAACGTGAATGCAGCCGTCTCTAAAGCATAACCCCAAAATGATAGCGGTAAATCAGTAAGAGACATCATAGATCGCACCATATGTAGTAAAGTACGATTACGACGTTTGGACACACCATTACGTTGTGGTGTTCCGGGTGGCGTGAGTTGTGAAACTATTCCGCATTGTTTCAAATGTAGACCAAACTCGTAACTCAAATATTCTCCTCCACGATCTGATCATAGAAACTTCATTTTCTTGTTACGATGATTTTCAACTTCACTCTGAAATTCTTTGAACCTTTCAAATGTTTCAGACTTATGTTTCATTAAGTAGATATACCCATATCTGCTCAAATCATCTGTAAAGGTGAGAAAATAACGATATCCGCCACGAGCCTCAATATTCATCGGACCACATACATCTGTATGTATGATTTCCAACAAATCTGTTGCTCTCTCCATAGTTCCGGTGAACGGTGTTTTAGTCATCTTGCCCATGAGGCACGGTTCGCAAGTACCAAGTGATTCATAATCAAGTGGTTCCAAAAGTCCATCAGTATGGAGTTTCTTCATGCGCTTTACACCGATATGACCTAAACGGCAGTGCCACAAATAAGTTGCACTATCATTATCAACTCTGCATCTTTTGGCTTCAATATTATGAATATGTGTATCACTACTATTGAGATTCAACAAAAATAGACCACTCTTCAAGGGTGCATGACCATAAAAGATATTACTCATATAAATAGAACAACCATTATTCTCTGATTTAAATGAATAGCCGTCTCGCATCAAACAAGATCCAGATATAATGTTCATGCTTAATGCTGGCACCAAATAACAATTATTTAGGTCTAAAACTAATCCCGAAGGTAGATGTAGAGGTAGCGTGCTGACCGCGATCACATCGACTTTGGAACCATTTCCCACGCGCATCGTCACCTCGTCCTTAGCCAATCTTCGCTTAATCCGTAGCCCCTGTTTCGAGTTGCAAATATTAGCAACAGAACTAGTATCAAATACCCAGGTGCTACTGCGAGCATTAGTAAGGTACACATCAATAACATGTATATCACATATACCTTTGTTCACCTTGCCATCCTTCTTATCCGCCAAATACTTGGGGCAGTTCTGCTTCCAGTGACCAGTCTACTTGCAGTAGAAGCACTCAGTCTCAGGCTTAGGTCCAGACTTGGGTTTCTTCTCCTGAGCAGCAACTTGTTTGCTGTTCTTCTTGAAGTTCCCCTTCTTCTTCCCTTTACCCTTTTTTCTTGAAACTAGTGGTCTTATTGACCATCAACACTTGATGCTCCTTTTTGATTTCTACCTCCGCAGCCTTTAGCATTGCGAAGAGCTCGGGAATCGTCTTATCCATCCCTTGCATATTATAGTTCATCACGAAGCTCTTGTAGCTTGGTGGCAGTGATTGAAGAATTCTGTCAATGACGCTATCATCCGGAAGATTAACTCCCAGTTGAATCAAGTGATTGTTATACCCAGACATTTTGAGTACATGCTCACTGACAGAACTATTCTCTTCCATCTTGCAGCTGTAGAACTTATTGGAGATTTCATATCTCTCAATCCGGGCATTTGCTTGAAATATTAACTTCAACTCCTGGGTCATCTCATATGCTCCATGACGTTCAAAACGTCGTTGAAGACCCAGTTCTAAGCCGTAAAGCATGGCACACTGAACTATCGAGTAGTCATCAGCTTTGCTCTGCCAGACGTTCATAACATCGGGTGTTGCTCCTGCAGCAGGCCTGGCACCCAGCGGTGCTTCCAGGACGTAATTCTTCTGTGCAGCAATGAGGATAATCCTCAAGTTACGGACCCAGTCCGTGTAATTGCTACCATCATCTTTCAACTTTGCTTTCTCAAGGAACGCATTAAAATTCAACGGAACAACAGCACGGGCCATCTATCTACAATTAACATAGACAAGCAAAATACTATCAGGTACTAAGTTCATGATAAATTCAAGTTCAATTAATCATATTACTTAAGAAATCCCACTTAGATAGACATCCCTCTAATCCTCTAAGTGATCACGTGATCCATATCAACTAAACCATGTCCGATCATCACGTGAGATGGAGTAGTTTCAATGGTGAACATCACTATGTTGATCATATCTACTATATGATTCACGCTCGACCTTTCGGTCTCCGTGTTCCGAGGCCATATCTGTTATATGCTAGGCTCGTCAAGTTTAACCTGAGTATTCCGCGTGTGCAACTGTTTTGCACCCGTTGTATTTGAACGTAGAGCCTATCACACCCGATCATCACGTGGTGTCTCAGCACGAAGAACTTTCGCAACGGTGCATACTCAGGGAGAACACTTATACTTTGATAATTTAGTGAAGGATCATCTTATAATGCTACCGTCAATCAAAGCAAGATAAGATGCATAAAAGATAAACATCACATGCAATCAATATAAGTGATATGATATGGCCATCATCATCTTGTGCTTGTGATCTCCATCTCCGAAGCACCGTCATGATCACCATTGTCATCGGCGTGACACCTTGATCTCCATCGAAGCATCGTTGTCGTCTCGCCAACTATTGCTTCTACGACTATCGCTACCGCTTAGTGATAAAGTAAAACAATTACATGGCGATTGCATTGCATACAATAAAGCGACAACCATATGGCTCCTGCCAGTTACCGATAACTCGGTTACAAAACATGATCATCTCATACAATAAAATTCAGTATCATGTCTTGACCATATCACATCACAACATGCCCTGCAAAAACAAGTTAGACGTCCTCTACTTTGTTGTTGCAAGTTTTACGTGGCTGCTACGGGCTTAGCAAGAACCGTTCTTACCTACACATCAAAACCACAACGATAGTTTGTCAAGTTGGTGCTGTTTTAACCTTCGCAAGGACCGGGCGTAGTCACACTCGGTTCAACTAAAGTGAGAGAGACAGACACCCGCCGGTCACCTTTAAGCAACGAGTGCTCGCAACGGTGAAACCAGTCTCGCGAAACGTACGCGTAATGTCGGTCCGGGCTGCTTCATCTCACAATACCGTTGAACCAAAGTATGACATGCTGGTAAGCAGTATGACTTATATCGCCCACAACTCACTTGTGTTCTACTCGTGCATAACATCAACGCATAAAACCTGGCTCGGATGCCACTGTTGGGGAACGTAGTAATTTCAAAAAAATTCCTACGAACACACAAGATCATGGTGATGCATAGCAACGAGAGGGGAGAGGTTGTCCACGTACCCTCGTAGACCAAAAGCGGAAGCGTTAACACAACGCGGTTGATGTAGTCATATGTCTTCACGATCCGACCGATCAAGTACCGAACGTATGGCACCTCCGAGTTCAGCACACGTTCAGCTCGATGACGTCCCTCGAACTCCGATCCAGCCGAGTGTTGAGGGAGAGTTTCGTCAGCACGACGGCGTGGTGACGATGATGATGTTCTACCGACGCAGGGCTTCGCCTAAGCACCGCTACGGTATTATCGAGGTGTAATATGGTGGAGGGGGGCACCGCACACGGCTAAGAGATCAATAGATCAATTGTTGTGTCTATGGGGTGCCCCCCTGCCCCCGTATATAAAGGAGCAAGGGGGAGGCCGGCCGGCCCTTGTTGGCGCGCCAGGAGGAGGAGTCCTCCTCCTAGTAGGAGTAGGACTCCCCTCTTTCCTACTCCTACTAGGAGGGGGAAAGGAAGGGGGAGAGGGAGAAGGAAAGGGGTGCGCCGCCCCCCCTCTCCTAGTACAATTCGGACCAGAGGGGGAGGGGGCGCGCGGCCCCTCCTGGCTGCCCCTCTCTCTCCACTAAGGCCCATAAGGCCCATTAATTCTCCCGGGGGGTTCCGGTAACCCTCCGGCACTCCGGTTTTCTCCGAAATCACCCGGAACATTTCCGGTGTCCGAATATAGTCGTCCAATATATCAATCTTTATGTCTCGACCATTTCGAGACTCTTCGGCATGTCCGTGATCACATCCAGGACTCCGAACAACCTTTGGTACATCAAAACATATAAACTCATAATATAACTGTCATCGTAACGTTAAGCGTGCGGACCCTACGGGTTCGAGAACTATGTAGACATGACCGAGACACGTCTCCGGTCAATAACCAATAGCGGAACCTGGATGCTCATATTGGCTCCCACATATTCTACGAAGATCTTTATCGGTCAGACCGCATAACAACATACGTTGTTCCCTTTGTCATCGGTATGTTACTTGCCCGAGATTCGATCGTCGGTATCTCAATACCTAGTTCAATCTCGTTACCGGCAAGTCTCTTTACTCGTTCCGTAATACATCATCTTGCAACAAACTCTTTAGTTGCAATGCTTGCAAGGCTTAAGTGATGTGCATTACCGAGAGGGCCCAGAGATACCTCTCCGACAATCAGAGTGACAAATCCTAATCTCGAAATACGCCAACCCAACAAGTACCTTGGGAGACACCTGTAGAGCACCTTTATAATCACCCAGTTACGTTATGACATTTGGTAGCACACAAAGTGTTCCTCCGGTAAACGGGAGTTGCATAATCTCATAGTCATAGGAACATGTATAAGTCATGAAGAAAGCAATAGCAACATACTAAACGATCAAGTGCTAAGATAACGGAATGGGTCAAGTCAATCACATCATTCTCCTAATAATGTGATCCCGTTAATCAAATGACAACTCATGTCTATGGCTAGGAAACATAACCATCTTTGATCAACGAGCTAGTCAAGTAGAGGCATACTAGTGACACTCTGTTTGTCCATGTATTCACACATGTACCAAGTTTCTGATTAATACAATTCTAGCATGAATAATAAACATTTATCATGAAATAAGGAAATAAATAATAACTTTATTATTGCCTCTAGGGCATATTTCCTTCACATAGCACTATAGGTGGAATAGAATGGTGGTTGTGGAGAAGACAAAAAAGAGGAAGATGGTCTCGCATCAACTAGGCGTATTAATGGGTTGGGGAGATGCCCATCAATAGATATCAATGTGAGTGAGTAGGGATTGCCATACAACGGATGCAGTAGAGCTATAAATGTATGAAATCTCAACAAAAGAAACTAAGTGGGTGTGCATCCAACTTGCTTGCTCACGAAGACCTAGGGCATTTGAGGAAGCCCATTGTTGGAATATACAAGCCAAGTTCTATAATGAAAAATTCCCACTAGTATATGAAAGTGACAAAATAAGAGACTCTCTATCATGAAGATCATGGTGCTACTTTGAAGCACAAGTGTGGAAAAAGGATAGTAACATTGCCCCTTCTCTCTTTTTCTCTCTTTTCTTTTGGGCCATCTCTTTTTTTGGCCTTTCTCTCCCTTTTTTGGGCCTTCTCTTTTTTATTTGGCCTTTCTCTTTTTTTCCTCACACGGGACAATGCTCTAATAATGATGATCATCACACTTCTATTAATTCATTACAACTCAAGGATTACAACTCGATACTAGAACAAAATATGACTCTATATGAGTGCCTCCGGCGGTGTACCAGGATGGGCAATGAATCAAGAGTGACATGTATAAAAAACTATGAATGGTGGCCTTGCCACAAATACGATGTCAACTACATGATCATGCAAGGCAACTTGACAATGATGAAGCGTGTCATAATAACGGAACGGTGGAAAGTTGCATGGCAATATATCTCAGAATGGCTATGAAAATGCCATAATAGGTAGGTATGGTGGCTGTTTTGAGGAAAGCATATGATGGGTTTATGGTACCGGCGAGAGTTGTGCGGTACTAGAGAGGCTAGCAATGGTGGAAGGATGAGAGTGCATATAATCCATGGACTCAACATTAGTCATAAAGAACTCACATACTTATAGCCAAAATCTACAAGTCTTCGAAACCAAGCACTAAGTGCATGCTCCTAGGGGGATAGATTGGTAGGAAAAGACCATCGCTCGTCCCCGACCGCCACTCATAAGGATGACAATCAAAGAAACACCTCATGCTTCAAATTTGTTACACAACGGTTACCATACGTGCATGCTACGAGACTTGCAAACCTCAGCACAAGTATTTCTCAAATTCACAAATACTCAACTAGCATGACTCTAATATCACCATCTTCATATCTCAAAACAATCATCAAGTATCAAACTTCTCATAGTATTCAATGCACTTTATATGAAAGTTTTTATTATACCCATCTTGAATGCCCATCATATTAGGACTAATTTTATAACCAAAGCAAATTACCATGCTGTTCTAAAAGACTCTCAAAATAATATAAGTGAAGCATGAGATATCAATAATTTCTATAAAATAAAATCACCACCGTGCTCTAAAAATATATAAGTGAAGCACTAGAGCAAAATTATCTAGCTCAAAAGATATAAGTGAAGCACATAGAGTATTCTAATAAACTCCGATTCATGCATGTCTCTCCCAAAAGGTGTGTACAGCAAGGATGATTGTGGTAAATTAAAAAGCAAAGACTCAAATCATACAAGACGCTCCAAGCAAAACACATATCATGTGGTGAATAAAAATATAGCCTCAAGTAAAGTTACCGATAGACGAAGACGAAAGAGGGGATGCCTTCCAGGGCATCCCCAAGCTTAGGCTTTTGGTTGTCCTTGAATTTTACCTTGGGGTGCCTTGGGCATCCCCAAGCTTAGGCTCTTGCCACTCCTTATTCCAAAATCCATCAAATCTTTACCCAAAAACTTGAAAACTTCACAACACAAAACTTAACAAAAAATCTCATGAGCTCCGTTAGTATAAGAAAACAAACCGCCACTTTAAGGTACTGTAATGAACTCATTCTTTATTTATATTGGTGTTAAACCTACTGTATTCCAACTTCTCTATGGTTCATACCCCCCCCCCCCGATACTACTCATAGATTCATTAAAATAAGCAAACAACACACGAAAAACAGAATCTGTCAAAACAGAACAGTCTGTAGCAATCTGATCCATACGCATACTTCTGTAACTCCAAAAATTCTGAAAAAATAGGACGACCTAGATAATTTTTTTATTGATCTACTGCAATTGGAATCAGTATTTTATCACTCTCTGGTGATTTTTAACATTGTTTCCGTGAGTAGAAAGTTTCTGTCTTTTTCAGTAAGATCAAATAATTATCACCCAAGAAGATCCTATAGGTTTTACTTGGCACAAACACTAATTAAAACATAAAACCACATCTAACCAGAGGCTAGATGAATTATTTATTACTAAACAGGAACAAAAAGCAAAGAACAAAAATAAAATTGGGTTGCCTCCCAACAAGCGCTATCGTTTAACGCACCTAGCTACGCATTGATAATTTTAATGATGCTCACATCAAAGACAAGAATTAAAGCACAAAGAGAGCATCATAGAACATGTGATAAACACATCTAAGTCTAACATACTTCCTATGCATAGGTATTTTATAAGCAAAAATATTATCATAGCAAGCAAAAATTAGCATATGCAAGAAAGAAAAAAGAGACGATAGCGATCTCAACATGACGAGAGGTAATTTAGTAGGATAAAAATTTCTAAAATCATATTTTCCTCTCTCATAATAATTACATGTAGGATCATAGGCAAATTCAACAAAATAGCTATCACATAACATATTCTCAACACGATCCACATGCATGCGAAGTTGACACTCTTCCAAAATAGTGGGATTATCATTAACTAAAGTCATGACCTCTCCAAACCCACTTTTATCAAAAATACCATAAGATTGAACATTCTTCAAATATGTGGGATCTAAAGTTGACACCCTTCCAAACCCACTTTCAATATTATTGCAAACACTATTATCAATCTCATATTCATCATGGGGCTTAAATAAATTTTCAAGATCAAAAGAAGAATCACCCCAATCATGATCATTGCAACAAGTAGTAGACAAAGCAAAACTAGCATCCCCAAGCTTAGAGTTTTGCATATTATTAGCCAATTGACATCAAGAGAATTCATAGTAAAATCATTGCAATCATACTTTTTATTCAAGGAGCTATCGTGAATCTCTTCATAAATTTCTTCATCACAATTTTCAGATTCACAAATTTCAAGCAAAACCTCATAAATCTAGTGCACTCAAATCACTAGAAATTGGTTCATCATAATTGAATCTCATAAAAAGATTAGCAAGGGGATGAGGATCCATAAACTTTTAGCAAGCGAAGATGCAAGCAAAAAGAAGGCACATGGTAACACAAGATCGAACGGAAGGACGGCGAAAAAAAGGCAAAGGTTTTTGAAAATCGTTTTAGAAGTGGGGGAGAGGAAAACGAGAGGCGAATGGAAAATAATGTAATGTGAGGGAGAAGAGTTTGTGATGGGTAATTGGTATGTCTTGACTTGAGCGTAGATCTCCCCGGCAACGGCGCCAGAAATGGCTAGTTGACGGGAGATCAAATCTTGACTTGACTTGGCGCAAATCTCCCCGGCAACGGCGCCAGAAATCCTTCTTGCTACCTCTTAAGCATGCGTTGGTTTTCCCTTGAAGAGGAAAGGGTGATGCAGCAAAGTAGCGTAAGTATTTCCCTTAGTTTTTTAGAACCAAGGTATCAATCCAGTAGGAGATAACACACAAGTCACCTAGTACCTGCACAAACAATCAGGAACCTCGCAACCAACGCAATAAAGGGGTTGTCAATCCCTTCATGGTCACTCGCAAAAGTGAGATCTGATAAAGATAGTAAGATAAATAGTTTTGGTATTTATGTTGTATAGATTGGAAAGTAAAGATTGCAAAATAGTAAACGAGATGCGATATAAATAAAAGATATGCAATATAATAAGAAAGAGACCCGGGGGCCATAGGTTTCACTAGTGGATTCTCTCAAGATAGCATATATTACGGTGGGTGAACAAATTACTGCCGAGCAATTGATAGAAAATCGCATAATTATGAGAATATCTAGGCATGATCATGAACATAGGCATCACGTCCGTGTCAAGTAGACTGAAACGATTCTGTATCTACTACTATTACTCCACACATCGACCGCTATCCAGCATGCATCTAGAGTATTAAGTTCATAAGAACAGAGTAACGCATTAAGCAAGATGACATGATGTAGAGGGATAAACTCAAGCAATATGATATAAACCCCATCTTTTTATCCTCGATGGAAACAATACAATACGTGCCTTGCTGCCCCTACTGTCACTGGGAAAGGACACCGCAAGATTGAACCCAAAGCTACGCACTTCTCCCATTGCAAGAAAGATCAATCTAGTAGGCCAAACTAAACCGATAATTCGAAGAGACTTGCGAAGATATCAAATCATGCATATAAGAATTCAGAGAAGAACCAAATATTATTCATAGATAAACTTGCTCATAAATCCACAATTCATCGGATCTCGGCAAACACACCGCAATAGAGTATTACATTGAATAGATCTCCAAGAACATCGAGGAGAAATTTATATTGAGAACCAAAGAGAGAGAAGAAGCCATCTAGATAATACCTATGGACCCGAAGGTATGTGGTAAACTACTCACTCATCATCGGAGAGGCTATGGTGTTGATGTAGAAGCCCTGCGTGATCGATTCCCCCTCCGGCGGAGCGCCGGAAAAGGCCCCAAGATGGGATCTCATGGGTAGAGAAGGTTGCGGCGGTGGAAAAGTGGTTTCGTGGCTCCCCCTGATGTTTTTAGGGTATAAGAGTATATATAGGCGAAAGAAGTACGTCGGTGGAGCTACGAGGGGCCCATGAGGGTGGGGGCGCGCCTACCCCCTGGGCGCACCCTCCTGCCTCGTGGCCGCCTCGTTGCGTCTCCGACTTCATCTCCAATTCTCCTGGTTTGCTTTCGGTCCAAAAAAGATCATCGCGAAGGTTTCATTCCATTTTGGATTCCGTTTGATATTCCTTTTCTACGAAACATTGAAATAGGCAAAAAAAACAGAAACTGGCATTGGGCCTTCGGTTAATAGGTTAGTCCCAAAAATAATGTAAAAGAGCATATTAAAGCCCATTAAACATCCAAAACAGATAATATAATAGCATGGAACAATCAAAAATTATAGATACGTTCGAGATGTATCAGACACCCACTAGCCACTTGTGTGCGAAGCACGGCGGTAGAACCAATCTCATGAACGCGGGCATGTAATGTCGGTCTGGGCCGCTTCATCCAACAATACCGCCGAATCGAAGTATGACATGCTGGTAAGCAGTATGACTATTATCGCCCACAACTCTTTGTGTTCTACTCGTGCATATAACATCTACGCATAGACCTGGCTCGGATGCCACTGTTGGGGAACGTAGTATTTCAAAAAAAATTCCTACGATCACGCAAGATCTATCTAGGAGAAGCATAGCAACAAGCGGGGAGAGTGTGTCCACGTACCCTCGTAGACCGAAAGCGGAAGCGTTAGGTAACGCGGTTGATGTAGTCGAACGTCTTCGCGATCCAACCAATCAAGTACCGAACGCACGGCACCTCCGCGATCTGCACACGTTCAGCTCGGTGACGTCCCTCGAACTCTAGATCGAGCTGAGGCCGAGGGAGAGTTTCGTCAGCACGACGGCATGGTGACGGTGATGATGAAGTTACCGACGCAGGGCTTCACCTAATTAAGCACTACGACAATATGACCAAGGTGGAAACAGTGGAGGGGGGGCACCGCACACAGCTAAAGATCAACTTGTGTGTCTATGGGGTGCCCCCTCCCCCGCATATAAAGGAGGGGAGGAGGAGGGCCAGCCTCATGGTGTGCGCCCAAGGGGGGATTCCTACTCCTAGTAGGAGTAGGTTTCCCCCCTTTCCTAGTCGGAGTAGGAGAAGAAGGAAGAGGAAGAGGGAGAGAAGGAAAGCCCCCCCCCCCAAACCCTACCCCAATTCAAATTGGGCTTGGGGGGCGCGCGCCTCCACCTGGCCGCCTCCTCCTCTCTTCCACTAGGGCCCATGAAGGCCCATTAACCCCCCGGGGGGTTCCGATAACCCCCCGGTACTCCAGAAAATGCCCGAACCTATCCGAAACCATTATGGTGTCCAAACATAACCTTCCAATATATCAATCTTTATGTCTCGACCATTTCGAGACTCCTCGTCATGTCCGTGATCACATCCGGGATTCCAAACAACCTTCGGTACATCAAATCACATAACTCACAATACATATCGCCATCGAACGTTAAGCGTGCGGACCCTATGGGTTCGAGAACTATGTAGACATGACCGAGACTCGTCTCCGGTCAATAACCAATAGCGGAACCTGGATGCTCATATTTGTTCCTACATATTCTACGAAGATCTTTATCGGTCAAACCGCATAACCACATACGTTGTTCCCTTTGTCATCGGTATGTTACTTGCCCGAGATTCGATCGTCGGTATCATCATACCTAGTTCAATCTCGTTACTGGCAAGTCTCTTTACTCGTTTCGTAATGCAACATCCCGTAAATAACTCATTAGTCACATTGCTTGCAAGGCTTATAGTGATGTGCATTACCGAGAGGCCCAGAGATACCTCTTCGACAATCGGAGTGACAAATCCTAATCTCGATCTATGCCAACTCAACAAACATCATTGGAGACACCTGCAGAGCATCTTTATAATCACCGAGTTACGTTGTGACGTTTGATAGCACACTAAGTGTTCCTCCGGTATTCGGGATTTGCATAATCTCATAGTCATAGGAACATGTATAAGTCATGAAGAAAGTAATAGCAATAAACTAAACGATCATAGTGCTAAGCTAACGAATGGGTCTTGTCAATCACATCATTCTCTAATGATGTGATCCCGTTCATCAAATGACAACTCATGTCTATGGCTGGGAAACTTAACCATCTTTGATTAACGAGCTAGTCAAGTAGAGGCATACTAGTGACACTCTGTTTGTCCATGTATTCACACATGTACCAAGTTTCTAGTTAATACAATTCTAGCATGAATAATAAACATTTATCATGATATAAGGAAATATAAATAACAACTTTATTATTGCCTCTAGGGCATATTTCCTTCATCTCTCTATCTTCTTCTCTCAAGAACACACACACACATGAAACTCTACACACACACACCCGCGCGCACCAAGGAAGAAGCCCAACTAGCTTTGCAACGAGGTATTCTCTCCTTGGTGTACCACAATGACTACATTGTTTTTGCCTCAGCCCTCACGGCCTCCCTTTTCTCATTAACCCAATGCAATATTTAATTGGTGGGTTTAGTCCCACATCGGTTGTGGGGGAGACATAACATGACTTATAAGGGTGGGGGTGTTCGCTCCTAACAGGCTAGTTTTTTAGGGGAAGAGGGCCCAAGGCCTCTCATAAGTCGGTGTTGCTCTTCGGTTGGGCCTGGTGACGCAGGTGGGTCAGAACGCTGGTGTTAGCGGACCTGAGATTGCATAACAATTGGTATCAGAGCCCAGGTGCCCAGAATAAATCTCGGTGGACTCACGGGTGGTCGGTCATGGTTGGTGGGTCGAAAATGCTGGTGTTAGCGGGCCCATGGGTGACCGATGTGTGAGGGGAGATTGTTGGGTTTAGTCCCACATTGGTTGTGGGGGGAGACATAACACGACTTATAAGGGCGGGGGTGTCCCCTCCTGACAGGCTAGTCTTTTAGGGGAAGAGGGCCCAATGCCTCTCATAAGTCGGTGTTGCTCTCCGGTTGGGCCTGGTGACGCAGGTGGGTCAGAAACGCTTGTCTTAGCGGACCTGAGATTGCCTAAGAGACATTATAATTATAAGGTTTTCATGAGTAATACTAGTCCAAATGCAAGTGTTGGCCAGAAATAGACCAACAAATGTAGTAACATGTAGTAATAAATAAAAGAGATGTATATAGCTCGCAAAGAATGGAACGTTTGTTTTTTCACCATGACATATGTTATTCATTGCTCGTGCATAGTCACCCCTCTTATACTTAACACACTAGTAGAAAAAGAGGCTTCCATACGCCCCCATTAGTCCCCAAAATAATCGAACCGCGACCAAAGGGGTCTTTAGTCGCGGTTCGGGAGGAGACCCGCGACCAACTATCTGGGCCCAGCGCGCTCGGTGGACAGCTGGCGGACGGGAGGGGCTTTAGTCCCGGTTGGCCTGGCCAACCGGGACTAAAGGTCCTCAGGCTGGCCCGAAGGCCTTTAGTCGCGGTTGGCCAGACCAACCGGGACTAAAGGTTAGTCCTCTAGTCCCGGTTGGTGCCACCAACCGGTACTAATGGGATTTGAGGCATTAGTACCGGTTCACGGCACGAACCGGTACTAAAGGGCCCATCAAACTCTACCCCCCCCCGACCGCCTTTTCAGTTTTAGAAAAACCAAAAGAAAATGATAGAAATGTCAAAAAAATAAAATAAAATAAGTTTCTCATGTGATATGTGGTCTAGTTGTTGGGAAAATTAACAAATATGAATTTGGACTTTATTTGCAAAATCTCTCTGGAATTTCTTAAAATGGGCATAACTTTTGCATACGAACTCGGATGAAAAAGTTTTTTATATGAAAAATCATCTACTCGAAAAGTTACATCCGAATTTAACCGGGGGAACCCTGTTAAACATTTTCAAAATCCTCAAAAACCTAACAGAAAAAAAAGATACGGGGCTTTTAAGATCTGGAGAGGCAAACAAATTTAAAAAATTTCAAATTGTGGTCAAACTGTGGTCAAACAATGGTCAAACTAATTATTCTAGAATATTAGTGTTACTAAATAATTATTTCAGTTTTTTTTAATTTTGGCCAAATCTGGTCAAACAGTGGTCAAACAATGGTCAAACTAATTATTCCAGAAATATTAGTGTTATTAAATAATTATTGTTTTTTAAAACAATAGTTTCAAACTCAAACAGTGAAATGTGTCACTTCATGCTCAAGCTAAATTCCTGAGGGTTAATAGAATTGACATCCTACTATTGTCAGGAAAACAACAAGTGCAGACTTGGAAACGAGGGAGAATAGAACCTGGAAGTTAAGCGTGCTCAGGCTGGAGTAGTGAGAGGATGGGTGACCGTCCGGGAAGTTAGATGATTTGGAATGATGAGGGGTGATTAGAGATTAGAGGATAAATTGAGCAGTGATGAGGGGTGGTGATTAGAGATTAGAGGTTAAAATAATTCAGAAATTTGAAAATAAAAAAAAATAAAAAAAATCGCAAAAAAACCAGATTTAGGGGGGCTAAAACCCTAAACCTGCGGAGGAGGCCTTTAGTCCCGGTTAGCCACGAGAACCGGGACTAAAGGTCCTTCGCCCCGACGGACTCCTGGCGCCCACGTGGACGGGCCTTTAGTCGCGGTTCGTAAGAGGCGCGACTAAAGGGGGGGGGGCTTTAGTGGCACATATTTAGTCCCGGTTGCACAGCCGGGATTAATGGCCTTTACGAACCGGGACTAAAGGCCTATTCTCTACCAGTGACATCTTCTTTCCCACATGAAAACATGTACTATAATGAAGGTTACTTCGGAGCCTTCCGATTAAAAGATATATGACGGTCATGGAGGTGGTGGACGTGCACCAAAAGATCAGTTGGGCGACCTATAGTGATTCCCTTATATATACCACAAATCTTCTCCCGACTAGATAGCAAATCCTAGTGCATCATTCCACTTCTACCCTTCATTTATACCATTATATCTCAGTGCCCCACTTCACCTCTACCCTTTCACTTCTACATGTTAGCAGCATTAGCTTCTTAGTATGCCAAGTAGGTGAAACTCACGTACAAAGTAGATGAGGAGAGGATGAGAAATGAAGAAAAAAGATACACAAAGCCGTGGGAATAGGAGACAACCGGAAGAACAAAAGACCAAATGGTTGTGACAATGTAGAAATGAACTACTATTATACTGAAAAAGGGTTTTGCAAACCACCATTGTACACATCGAAATGCTGGGGCGAGAAGCACATCAAGCCCAAAGAAAAAGAAGAAGAAATAAATGCCAACAGCGGCAGCTCGACAAAGCGTTGAAGACCCGCGATCGCTGCGCCCTCCTGAAACAAACCACCACAGCCCGAGGCTCCGATCTACCGCGAACTAAGCAGCACCTCCAAGAAGGGATGCGACGCTGACGACGCTGCTACACGGACAAGTCCTAGGGCTTCCCCCAGTACGCGGAGGGAGGTGGGGGATAGCTACTACCGACACCCTCCAAGAAGGGATAGTGGCACCCGCCGGTGTCACCACATCGGAGCCGGATGAACCTGCAAGGATTTCTCCCGCACTCCAAACCCCACTGGCCAACCGGAGCCGACCAGCCAAACCACCGCCCAACACCATGCGCCATCACGGTTGCGCCGCCACCTACGCCGTCTTGCTGCAAGCACCATCACGAGGCCAAGAAGACCGGGGAGGAGATCCAAGCGACGGGAGCAGCATCACCAAGGCCAAGTGGGAGGGAACCACCTCCACCGCCGTCATGGAAGAGGCCCGCGCCTCCGGCACCATCGCGGTAGCCGTCCGGAGATGACAGCGGGGCGTACCAGGCCACCCCTGGCCCGGCCAGGCCTGAAATGGGCCCGCTAAGCCCCGCCGGCCACGCTGCAGCAGGCTGGCATCGGCGCCGCCAGCACCCCGCTGTTCATCGCCGCTCCCCCACCTCCCGGGAGTCGATCATGCCGCAGACCCGCCCCGCTGACGGCCCGCCCAGGCCTAGATGGGGCCCGAAGGGCCCAGATCTGGGCCGAGCGCCGCCACCAGGCTGCGCCGCTGGGCCACCCTGCCGCCAACGGCGCCGCCCGCCCACGCCGCGTCGAGGAACCCCGCCGCCAGCCAGACCACCGCCGCCTAGGAGCACCCCCCGGTGCAGCTCCACCCCGTGCCGGAGAGTCACCAAGAGGGAAAAGTCAGGGGGCCGCCGCCACCAGCGTCCCTGGGGCCAGGCCAGCTGCGGGCGCCAGCGACGGTGATGGGGAGGAAGGGGAGAGGGGGCTGGAGGAGGAGGAGGAGGTCGCCGCACAGCCGGTCGCCCGCGGGGGCGACGCGGTCGCGAGAGGGGAGGGGAGGAGATCCCTACCGGCACTTGAACTACTATTATTGATCTTCAACCGAGTGGGTCTGTACCGCTTCTCTGGTTTAAACTAGTGTATTGATGACCAGTGGTTAGTGTTGTAACCAATGACAAGTGGCTCAACGCTATTTGTGCTGAATTAATTAGATCACATTCGGGGTACTAACTAGTAGCGATTAACTTCATGCTCTCATCATGTCACACTGGGAGGTTCCTTCTGTAACTAGTGTGTCAGAGAAATTATATATACTTATTACGAGGTCGGTTTTTGGACTATTGTTGTTGTTATCGTCGTCGTCGTCGTCGTCGTTGTTGTTGTTGTTGTTGTTGTTGTTGTTGTTGTTGTTGTCGTCGTCGTCGTTGTTGTTGTTGTTCTTGTTGTTGTTGCTGTTGCTGTTGCTGCTGTTGCTGTTGCTGTTATTGTTGTTGTTGATGTCGTTGTTGCTGTTGTTGTTGCTGCATTACGAGGTCAGTTTTCTGTCTGTTGTTTGACTGGATGACAGGGCTACTTAGAGCCTGTTTGGATCGGTGTTGCCGTTTGCCAACCCAAAATTTTGGCATTGACCAGAACGGTGACATCTATTGGATCGCCTCCAATAATTTGGATCGCCCGAAGCCTAGCCAGCTTTCCTGTGCAATCTGTCGCCGGCTTGTTGGCGAGGTGCAGGCGGCCTATTTGTCCGCCAAATAATTGGCGTGCCATTCGTTGGCAAGGCGGACACGGGCAAAGATCCAAACAACCTCTTAGTTTGTTCTGGATGCGAGTGTCGACCTGGAAGAAGAGGAAGAGAAACTCTAGCAGATGATGTATCCGTCGCTGACCCATATGTTTGGGCCGGAATAGAAGTGCTATATTCTCACCGGCCCCTAAAAAATATACAGGCGCCCCGCAAACAGCGGCTTCGGCCGCTATATGCAGGGGGCATTTTAGGGTTTCCGTCTCGAATAGATCCACCCCCTCTGCCGTAGTCCATTCCCCCTCCGCCACCTTCCTTTCTTAGCTCTGGTGACCGATTTCGCCGGTTTTTCCCTCTCAAGCACAGACCAATAGCGGGAGAAGAACGCAAATGTGGGGGCCACCGCAGGTCGCGCGGCCGGTAGCAACAGCTGGCACATCGTCGACCTATGGCGCTCGGCGCAGACGTGCAACCGGAGCGCCCTCTCCTGCAGCGGCGGCAACCATGCATGGCAGCGCTTCAATGAGCTCCACGAGCATTTTTGGCCAACCACGAAGAAGCTCCGCAAGGCGAAGATCATGCACCATGCCGCGAAGGAGGCGGTGGAGGCTGGCGAAGCGGGCGCCACCGAATGCCTCGAGGGGGCGAAGGAGGAGTACCAGCTCGAGTACACCCTCCGTCGAGCTAGGTTTTTATGTTTAGTTTGTCTGTGCGTATGATGAACTATGTCGTGTTCCGGACTGATCTATGTAGCGGGAACCTGTTTAAGTTTATGTTTTTAAATTTGCGGTATCTGTTCTGCTCCGAGCATGAACCACCCGCAAAATCATTTTAGGTTTTGCGGGTAGGGAATTTAGTAGAGTTGCTCTAAGTCAAGGCCAAGCTGCAGGAAGGATTCTTATTATCGGCAGCAACAAAGATCGAGTGGCCTTTTTTTACTTGAATTAACAAATTTATTATATTTGCTGGTTTTGCATCTGCTCACTTCTACTTCCTCCGTTCCTAAATATAAGTCTTTGTAAAACTATAAACCACATATAAATGTATATAGATGCATTTTAAAGTGTAGATTCATTTATTTTGTTTCGTATTAGTTCATAGTGGAATCTCTACAAAGACTTATATTTAGGAATGGGGAGGGAGTAACGTGGAGTGGGTATTCAGTAAAAAATCAAACTCGTGTTGCATGCCCACGGACGAATGTGTCCATATGTAAAATGCAAACTCGTGTTTTCTCTAGTACACCATGGCCATCAGCAATCTCAGTGTCACGTGCCTGTTTTTCTGCTGATAGCTAGCTAACAAGTTATGTTGGTCTACTTTACATTTGCAACTCTCTGAATAGCAGGACCTTGTGGGGTAAGTACTGTACTGTAGTTCAGATCAAACTTGGTGCTTAAGTACTGTAGGTTGGTAGAATATCTGAAGAAATCAAACTTGTGGGGTGACAAAACCAAATGCATGAACATAGTTCAGATCAAATTACTTAATACACTGGTAGCCCTTTAAATGTACTTTTATGCGAACTTAGTTCATTTTTTTCCATGTGGATTATAAAAGTTGAGGTCGGAAGCAATTAATCTGAAGCCAAGAGAGGAATACTCTTCAATATACTCTCTCTATAGTAAATTCCTGTTGCTCCAGCTAACTGCCATTCAGATCCGTGGCATATGCTGCCCTACCGAGAGTAGAATATCTCCGTGTTAAAGCAACAGATGTTAAGAAGTTGAGGCTCCAATTTGACTCACTGCCACTGGCCAACCATTACCACCCCAAAATGCATGCTTACCCGCTTGAGTTAGCAGGTTGGTAAGAATGGATGATTAGTTTGGATCAACTTCCATTGTTTCGATTCTGATGCAAGCAAATACACGGGCATGTATTCTAACACAAACACTCATGCATCGTTCTCTTTAGTTTTTAGCGGTTTTAAAAATCATCCACTATAATTGTATATACCGTATAATCGGCAGAGGAAATTATTTAGTTTACCAAACATGGTGGCTTGTTTGCCTCGTCTTAATAATATAATATAAAATAGATAGATAAAATATGTTCTCAACAATATACCACCACAGTCGATACACGGATCAACGAGAAACAATATTGTAAAGATTACACTGCGGCTGCATTTCTACAAACCGACTAGAACCAAGACACCAATAATCCGCAAAACGACCACAACTGAATTTTTTATTTGACCACTCAGAACAAAGACATCGATACTAGTAGATGATTATCTTGCCACTAGGCAGCTACAGACCCCACATAAGCAAATGACTCCAAGCTATATAAGCAAGGTTGAGCATGTTCTACGACTTCAAAGGTGTTGTACCATCAGAACATGCAGCTCCAGCTTTATCGCTCAAGTCTACTGTTTAGGATTAAGGCCTGCACCTGCTGGCCCGGCTGCATCAGAAACAGAACAACGGGTTAGTTGCGTAACCCATTAAGAAAAGCTTGCATTATACGAAAATGAATTTAGTAAGAACAAATGCCCAAAGAGTTAAAACACAAAGCAATTGCAAATTAAAGATGTCCATCGTCCAGACAAGAAAGCGAAACATGTCCCTTCTTATTTATCTTCCACACTTATTACTAGTTATTCAATGTCTGACATGCAGACTAGCTGCATTCATTTCATTAACAAGCTTTTCATTTGTTGTTATGTAGTAAACTAACTGAATCCATAGCATCATATCTTCTGTTTGGTTCAATGTTTTGCATATCAAGCAAACTTTAGGATAAGAAGTGTTTCCTTCGCATTCCAGTTTACTAATGTAATGCTACAAAGGTTTTAAGACGAGTTTTTAAAAAGTAGTACCTGAAGCATGTAGTTTGAACATGCTGCACAGATCATAGAAATCGTTCCTCACAGAATCCAGTGAGTTCACGCACCTACAAGGAAAACAGTCCAGTAACTTGTGAAACTCCTTCCCATTTGCAGCTCACGAAAGAAACATGTTAATAATTAGCAGCACATGAAAGAAACATGTTAATAATTAATAACTACTAAAAATGCTCATCCCATTACAATTTGCCTCCATAGATTTTTTTTTTTCTGGTAGAATTATCGTGACAGTTCATTTAGAAGTCTTATGAATATCACCCTGGAGTTCTAGACATACTTGCTTAACAAGATATGTACCTGCATCCATAGACAATAATCTAACAGAGACAATATTCAGAGAAGAAGACAAAACTTAGCTTCCCTTTTATATCTCTAAACACTATGATAATTGGGGCATTGCTGTCAGTGCTGTAAAGAGAACCCAGCTTTTCGTTTCAATTTTTTGTTTCTAAACATTCATGGAATAGTGTTCCTACTTTAATACAACATTATTAAAGGATATGATCAACTAGAAAATTGTACTAGAGCAGTTATATTCCTAACTCAGTGGAGTCACCCAAAATCTGTCTCTATAAAGGCCGAGTAAAATGAGTAGTTTACAAAGGCAATGAACATGCAATTGCATCAAAATATACTAACATTAATAGTAGATGAGTAGAGCACACTAGGCCATCACATTCAGTATGAAATTTCAGTAAACACAATGATCGAAAATACAATAGTGTGACATAATGATACAAGGTACTGACCCATCTTTGCTCTTCTCCTGACAACACTGATGGAACTGAATGCAACTGTTCTTAACTCTCAGAGCACCAATACTGCAATATGCAATAGCATACAATCAGAAAGGCCCACAAAATCGCTTTAATGAATGAAAATGAACATTGCAGTTCTATCTCTTCACTTCAGAATCCTAAGTGAATAGATAAAGCACTATGATTATCTGTATCTGAGTTAAGAAGTCAACTAAATACAACTATGAAAGCCCGGTGGTGTAAGCAAAGCGATTTATTTCACCAGAGCATATGCAATATGAAACATTAATCCAATAGGAAATATGTATAGTTTCTGTAATGAAAGTGCTAATCCACGATAAATGACTTTGAATAAGCTAGATATTTTACATAAAGCGGTAGTGACTCATTGGCTTACATCCTCTGATTCCATCAGAACTACACGTCTAGACCAAAAACATACATGGACTTAACTTGATTAGGCAAGGGAACAGTTTGGGCATCATAATATTAGCTTCTAGTGATAACACTATCAATGTATATTAATAATAACACAAAGGCTAACCTTGCAAAACTATCAACTAGTTCGAATGGGATCAATTGACCTGAATAAGATAAGTCCAATGTACAGAACCATCCAAGTAATGTGAATGCAACGGGACATGTTTCTCCTATCTATGTCACAGAATGTTGTGACGATAAAGGGAGTATGATAATCCACACCAAATTAATTGTAAGAGGCCCACGATGTGAAGTGCTACTCTTTGAGCCGCTTGATGTGTGCGGAACATATGATATTTGACGGATCTAAATCATTAAACATGACAATGGTTGAACAGACATGTTTCTCCAATATATATAGGTTATGGAATGTTGTGACGATAAAATAGAGTATATATAATAATCCTCCCCAAATTAATTATAAGAGCTCCCACTTTAAAAAGGAGACGTGAAGTGCAATTCTTTGAGCCGCTTGATGTGCGTGGAACATATGATATTTTTTGTCAGATCTAATTATTAAACCTGACAATGACTGAATGGAGGTCAACCAGCCCCACCACTTAACACAGAGGGTCCAGAGCAGTATTCATTGAGCTGTCCGGTCTATGGGAAGCAGATCATATTTGTCAGATCCAAATCATCAAACGGTAACAACGGCCAAACAATTTGTCAGATCTAAATAATATAGTAGTATAATGGCCAAACAGTTTGTCGGATGTACATCACACAACAGTACAATTGCCTAACTGTTTGTCTGACCTAAATCATTAAACAATATAACACACAAACTGTTTGTCGAATGCAAATCATAGAACAATACAATAGCCAATCGGTTTGTCGTATCTAAATCACAAACAGTACAACGACAAAATTGTTCGCCGTATCTAAATCTAAACGAATATAACAGCCAAACTGATGTCACCTCTCCCCAAATAAATGGGAAGATGTGACGTGCTACTTGTTGAGCTGCCCAATGTGTACGGAACGGATATTTTTTTGTCGGATCTACATGATAGATCACTACAACATGCCCAACGGATCTACGACACCAGTGGTACTAATACGAAAGAACATCAATCTATACTCGTTGAGTCGTTCAACCAATGCAGGAAATTGACCATCATTGTCAGATTTATGACATAAAACACTATAATGATGAAATAGACCATAATTCCCCCAAGATGATTGGACACCTTACCATGTATCGAGCAGGGAGCTAAATACCTAATTTGCACACCAAGAACCAAAAAAAAAAATCATAGTTCCTATAGTATTGCACAAACACATACGAAGAGGACATGAAAGAAGAAGAAAAGAGCCTCACCTTGCACTGCTTCCCTTGAGCTGACGCACAAAACCACCCACCTTGTCATAGTCTACACATGGCTTGTCCCTGCAAAAACAGCAACCATATCCCCAAGCTAAAAATCAAACCAACCACTCTACACTAATGGTTGGATCAAAGGAAAGGAAGCTTGTGTACAGCAGCTTGGCAATCTCGCCGATGATACGCTCGCCGTCCTCGCAGAAGAGCGTGACAACCTTGACGATGAAGTCTGGGGCGCTCCCTTCCTGGAGCATCTGCAGCTCCTGGAACTGATCGTCCAGCAAACCCTAGCCCACCAAATAAACACAAAACAAAAACATCAAATTCTCTGACAAATATCACGTTACCTGTCCACCTCAATAAATTTCTGCATAATTGGCACAAAAATAGTAAATAGCTTACCGCAGCGAACATGTTGGCAAGGAGGCTGTTGGGCTGGTTCAACATTGGGGCCGCCATGGCTACCCGCAACAAGGACACTAGAGCTACAAGGGAGGAAGAAAGCTAAGCGAGGAGAGGAGAGGACAGGGGAGGGCGAAGATGGAATGGGAGTGAATGGATGGAGATTGGTGTCGGTGGGTGCAGTATATATAGGGGAGTTGGACTGCAAGTCTGCAGCCATGGATGGCAATGGACGGCTACCCTTCGTTCTCTTTATAGCTCTCATTTATTTCCTCTTTTGTTCTTTCTCATCTAAAAAATGTTATCTATCATTTAAATGCCTTACTTGATTTGACTGGCTAGGCATGGTTTCATGGGATACCTTTTATTTCAAAATGTTTTAGCTGGATACCTCTTATGCTCCAGCTTTTACCTACCTGTTTACAGCTATGTGACGTTTTCTAGTAACATAATAATTACATTACTAGAGACCAAAAATGACAGCAGTACTCAACAAAGCTTTAGAGGTTGGCAAGCACTGGCAGATACTTAATACTCCAGTCCAGCTGTTGGATGTTGGAGCAAAGGCCGGGGACCCTTGTTGGTTTTGTCTATATGCAACGGCCGGACAGCTAAGCTCTGGCTCTTCGCATAATTGCATCTTTTGTTTCTGACCTATGTTCATCATTGTTCATACAACAACACCACTCTTTTGGTTCGAGTTCATTATCTTGTCAGATGGCATGAAAATGAACAATACTTCCTGAGAGGCATGGTTAGTGGATTTAGGACTTGCTACAGCGCGTGGGAGTAATGGCAGCATATAAGAATAAGAGCAATGGCAAAATTTCCACCATATTGTTAACCTACAGATTTGCTAAGATTGAAAACTGAAATATCATGGTTCTACTGACTGTTCTTGTCACACCATTTGGACCAACTAGGCATGCAGTAAATAAAAGAAGAAACTATGAGGTGTTAAAATCTCTTAAATGGAAGAAAAAAATGTGTAGCAACAGGGAACCGTTTGACAAAATAGAAAGAGAGCTTTATACTATGATTGCATCCATTGTCATCAACAATCTATACGGGTGAAGAGTCAACTAAATGTGCCTCTACTAACATGAGGGAGCTCATCAGCAGATATTCTAATTAGTAGAAATAACTGATAGACAGCCCAGATGCAATCTTATCATGTAATCATTGCTTTGAACCATGTTTGCCAAATGTCATAAATGACTGTTCATGTCTCCAAAAACAATTTGTTCTTATATGTGATCTGAGTCAGAAAGAAAGAAAAAACTCTCCAGATAGAAGGATTACTTAAAATTTATCTTGTGCTCACGATTTCAAAAGGTATACAGCCAAAGTCTAACAATAGCACAAAAGGGTATAGAGAAAACAGAGGAGGCTTAGTCTTTACCGGACGCTAATCTCTTCAAACAAAGATGCTGCAGAAAGAAAGAAGATTTTCAGCTTACAAGAACTAGAGCAAGGAACAAGCAAACTAGATCAAAACTGCATCATCAGCAGTGTTCAACATACCGCAGCCATCAAGAAGTCCAACATTGCTCCCCCGCAAAAAAGTGTCCAGAATTGTCATCCAAATGGAAATTATAAGTTCATTTCATATTAGACTATCTCATATCATCGCCACGGCCAGATTGAGGGCCTTCCTTCACAGAAATATATCATGAGTGCAGATATACTACTCACTGATATTTCAATGCATCTGCAGTATGACCTAATCTCACACTCTCTTAGTTTCAATACGAATGTCAATACAATACAGGGATGAACAAGTCCACAGACATGCCACATATAAGGACTCATGACTCCCCAGTGGTAAGTGCAACAACTCTTGGCTGACATGATATGTCAGTTCTCCACTGTTTTTGCAAAAATGGAGCACATGATGCACCTTGTCTTCGGAGAAAACCAGCCACCAGCTCAAACAACAGGAAGTGTATAACCGACGGTCAACTGTGATTTCAACTATGCCTAGACAGCACCATATGCGCTGTGAAACCAACATGTAATGTTATTTCCATGTCGATAGAATATGCAGATTAAACCAAATTAAATGTTTGTC
Source organism: Triticum aestivum (assembly GCF_018294505.1). NCBI lineage: Eukaryota > Viridiplantae > Streptophyta > Magnoliopsida > Poales > Poaceae > Triticum > Triticum aestivum. The sequence goes on along the minus strand of NC_057811.1, from coordinate 43,879,967 downwards.
ATCCCTCAGTAATTAGAAGGCATATGTAATTTCAAAACAATATTCTTATCTGTCATTTGAGAAATTAAAAAAAAAGTGGGAATCACTCTGAATAGAATTGGAGTATTAAGAACATATCTCGTAGTGCACCACATGCCCCCGATTTCAAAAGGTATACAACCAAGCCAACTATAGCAAAAAAAGAAAAGAGACAAAACCTTCAATAAACACCTGGAATTATACACAAGTAAGAAAACCAGTGCCTAGTCAGAAGGGTGATTGCTTGTCACGAGGAATTGCAGGTGCATGCCCACAGATTCCAAATTCACACAGATTAAGATAATGCTAATATAGCAAGGCAGGATGATCTTGCAAGACAACCACGGTGGCCTGTCAATGGAAAATGTAAATAATAGTTCCAGTTTAAATATGCGTATAACATATCTCTTGAAGTAGGACTCCCAAATTCTTAATAGCTCGACTGCATGAGTACCTATTGAATCAATGGACCACAAAGATCAATCAAAACCATATATGAGGCAACTAGATTTTGCAGAGAACAAGCAGTACGATATAATCTTGTTGTCATCTCATAAGCTAACAAATATCATAAGAAAGTATATAGTCGTGAAGCACATTCATGCCTAAATGAAAACAGGAGTTCAGGAGCCTACAAACCATGGAAGCAAAGCATAATGTACCCAAAAATGTTAAATATGACGATAGGTTTAGTGATATGTTCTCTGGCAGTAATATTCTTGATGGCAGGTAATTTATGCCGGCCAGTATCACATCTGGCATCAATAAGTTCTGGCGCAGAGATCAGCAGCACAAGCTCGATATAGTTGTGAAGATATCATTTTTACAACACTCAAAAATAGATGCCATCAAGTTTCTGGCGCCAAATATAAAACATGACGTTGTTGAAAGAAAAAAGCATTTGTTATTAAATTTGAGCTCTGATTCAAATTAACTTGGCCCATTTAAGATGTTTAAACCCTTACTGATATAGCTCTGCACTTGAATTGGGTGTAACCGTGTAAGGACAGAGTTCACCCACGAAGTCTGAAAGATTCAGAGTTTCAGAGTTAAATTTCAACTCTCATACAGATTCAGAGTACAAAATGTATAACATATAAATTGATTGTTTACGTACTCTCTTGCTCGTTCAATTACATCCAAGTGAAGATCCAAGATACCACAAGCAAAAAAGCATGCAGCTCATCAATGTACGAATTAATCAGACCACCAGAAGTATCTACTTTATTCAACTTATTATTTGTTGAGGAGGTTCCCTCACTCCACTTCAGTTGCGCTGATGAATCCAGCAGGCAGGCGATAGCAACACAGACGGGTCTCACCATGTGTATTACAATATCCAGGATAATACATACCATCCAAAATTCAAAATCAGCAATGTAGGATAAAACTCCCGCGAGCGTATCATACTCGTTACTGAAGCTGCTTCAGGGCAGGGCATCATCAACTAACAGAGCCTTCAGAATCACAAAACCCCAGGCTCCATGCTTCGTAGATCACCCGGAAGAAGAGGATATCACAATGCATCCGAATCCAGTTTTAGAACATCTTCTCCTGGAAGAAAGAATGCACCATTGATCTACTTCAGTAAATCAGTCAATATGTTCATGTTTATTGCCTGGACACTTCTCGCTTGAGGAAAATCTACCCATCATCTCACCTGGTACGTCACTGCATTCATCAATCAACCCATTCCCTACCCATATCTTGTTTCTACAATTCCCACTAGCTAGCTAGGCACCAGAGAAGACACACACAACAGATCATCAAGTCAGAGCTCCTCGCCAGTATAGCATGGACCCATCTCCTTTTTGTTACTGCAAGCACACAGCTGATATCCCATTGCTTTCATTTCCAACTTCTACAGCCTGACATCAGGAACAAATGTCTACCATCATGACATGGCTTGGTTCTTAAATTGAGGTACTCAACATGCCTACTATTCATACGTTTGAAATTCTGCAAGATTCTATAACTACACAATATCTGACAGTTAGTACGTGCATGCCTAGACTGAAATTTAACAAAATAGGCAACAAGAGATGGAAATTTCAGTAGAACTGAGAAAAATACTAGTAGGATAATCTCTTAGCTGAGGAAACAGAAACCACTCCAAATATAATTGGATTATGAAGAGTTTATATTTTGTAATGCACAAAGTGCTCACGAGGTATGTGGCCACAGCCTGATAATCACATAAGAAGGGATTATACATAAGTAAGGAAATCAGCACCTAGTCAACGGAATGTTCACTTGTCATGAAGTGCACATGCATACCCCAGATCCCAAAGACCCCGCCGATTCAAAGAATGCTAGTATAGCATGAGAGGACGGTCTTGCAAGACAATCACATTAACATGTGAAAGCAAATGGAAATGATAATTCATTATGCCTGGTGTAACCTGAGGGGCCTTGGTTTTTAACAACCATAATATATAACGGCTGTAATACTGCGTTATTGAGTTTTGAGGTCAGTTGTCCCTAGAACTGAATGTATCAGCCAGCAAGCCATTCAGAAATAGAAGAGCAAAATAAAGGGAAAACCTAATACAAATTAGTAAACCATGAATTACTTTGATGACAGTTAATCTCTTCAAACAATGAGAATGAGAGAAGATTAATTTTAACTGAAACCAACCGACAAACTAGACCAAAATGGTATCCTCTGCAGTGATCAACATATTGTGGTAACGGGTAACCAGTAAGTAAAAAAATTGTTTCCCCAAACACAGGTCCTAAATTTTCTTATGTGTTCATTTCAAATATAACTCTCTCATATATATCTTCCCTATGGCCAAACTAAGGACCTTTTTTCATGGAAAGATAGATTACAGAATTACACCGAAAACTGCAGGGGGCATTTGAGAACAATATTCTGCTTCCATATCAATATTCCAAAATGATCTCGAGAGTGTAGATATACAACTCGCTGATATGCCAATGCATATTCAGAATTGCCTGATCTCTCAGTTCCAATATGTGTGTCAACATGACAAGAGGATGGACAAGTTCATAATCATACCCTGCTTTCTTCCCTACAGAATGATGACATGGTCATACCAGGTCCCATGAATCTAATCACTAACTTCATCAAGTGTTTAACAGCGACAAACCCAGCAAGTTAAAGGCATACTACAAAGACAAGCATCTATTTAGACACGAACACTGAAATAAAGTCTACCAGCTTATTGAACAAAGCGAAATCTTCAGGGAGCAGCAAGAATTTTTCAAATTTTAATACCGTATTCTTGGTTCCTGCAAATCTGAGTCTAGTCGGCACTTCCCTATGCAAGCGGCTGCATATTCTTCAGCGAGGTGTTGTGCAACTTCCTTGTAAGGGCATATGAATTTCTCCACAAACACCTTCTCAACCAGACTGAAAATTGTATTGTACTTCAGGTCCCGCTTGAGTAATCCATTTGCCTTGAGAAACTTTATAACGTAGTGTCGGGGTCTCAGCCGGCCCACTAGGCTGTAAGTGAGAACTGTCGGCCTTTGAGCAATGGATGCCGGTTCCAGCCCCACCTCAGAGATGAGGAACTCGTACCTGCGCTGCAGCGATTCCTTATTCCTCGTCAGCAACGTTGGAGCCTTGGAAATAGCAATATGCCCACATCAGCATCCGACCATCTGAACGTGTTCTTGATGTAGTCCACTTTGGCGGTGATCTTCTCCTGGGTGAGGAATGCGACAGCGTGCAACGCCTGTCTGAACATCCCAGAGCCACGTGGCACACCTATGCCTTCGATGCATGCCACCATTGCCCGGAGGCGTTCCAGGTTGGTGGCGAGTAGCCATCGCGAAGAGATGCAGAGCCTGACGATATCGCGATTATCAAGCCCACACTCCCGGAGGAAGGCGACGTTGGGCTTGACAACCCTGTCGAGGTCGCTTCCGAGGAGATTGGGGCTTTTTTTGAGTACCCAGAGCCGGAGGAGGTTGTGTAGGAGCCGAAGAGGGACAGCAGGTACGGTAGTTTCGAGGCGACAGATCTGCAGCGGAACGACTCGCCGGCGACCGAGACGAGGCACGCGATGTCAGAGCGCGAGAGACCGAGGCCGGTGAACCCCGCGGCGCAGAGTAACTGAGGGTCCTTGGTGACGACGGCAGCGACGTCGGCGGCGGCGGAGAGGCCGAGGACGGCGTCGGGATTGGTGGGGGAGTTGAGGTGGGAGAGCTTGGGGGAGGCCTTGAGGGCCTGGGGTCGGGTGGCGACGAGGTACTCCTCCTCGGCGAAGCTACTAGGGTTGGGGGAAACGGCGGGCGCGGCGGCGGTGGAGAGGGGAGATAGCGTAGGAGGAGGTAGAAGGGAGGAGCTGGGTGAGGATGCATTTCCGGAGGTGGAGCATGGTGGCGGCGCGGCGGCGCCGGCGGCGAGGAACAGCCGGCGCGAGAGCAAGACAGAGGGGTGAGGATTTGCGTGGTCTGGTTCGACCTTGTTGCTGACCAAGTGGCCCCACCTATCAGTGTCTCTCGCATCTGATAATGGGCTGGGCTTTTCTTTAGAGCGTTCGTATGCACGAATTTCCCTCATCTTTTGTTGTGCTTCTCGTGAAAAAAATACTTCAGTGTTTTAACTTTCTTCTTCTTTAATGTTTTTTGCGGGAAATAGGAAGATTTCATTACTCAATGCGGCTTTTCAGCGATACACAAATTTACAACTTTGTCTGTGCCCGTATCAAACCAAATGGCAGTACGGGGTGTGCTCCGCCTGTAAGCCGCGAGACTATGACTAACTTTATTTTGAGTACGTCTAATATGCGTAATTGAAATCTCCCATGGATTCTCAAAAATCAGTAACTGAACGTCGCGGCTTACGGGCGGAGCACACCGCCATTTGGTGGAGAGCGGTCCCTATGACTCGTATTTAGCATCAAGACTGCCTGAGCGCAGTCCAACTCGACCGCAATGGGTAATCCGGTCCGATGAAGAGCAAGATCAAGGTCTTCTCTGCACGCCATGAGCTCTGCCTCTAGTCCATCATCACATGTGGTGATCTGTCTGCATGCAGTAAAAATAATAGCACCGGTGTCGTCACGTAGCACCATTCCACCACCAGCCGCCCTTGTTTAGTTGATGTAGCTCCCATTTGTATTTAATTTGGTCCAGCCATGGGCGGGCGGCGACCAGGGCATGTCCAGTCGCTGATCCTTGGCTTGTTGCATGTCGCTGCTGCTCTTGCTAGCCAGTACGTGCACCACCATTTTACCTTTCTCAATATTCCCCTATGGATGCTGGTGAATGCACAAGAGCGAGTTTATATACCCATGTAGGAAACGACACGATGCTTTCGTCGAGGGGCTGGCTTGCCATGCGTGAGTTTGTTCCGGACGTACCACACGCGCCACATAGTCATCAAGGCCACCATGCGAATATTGTCGGAGAGCGGCTCGAGCAGTGTAAAGAGCCACTCCGGCCCGGTATTGCGGACATATCAATGTCTGGCAACGGCCAGTCTGAGGCCATGGCACGCCAGAGGTTCTTCGCGATGGGCACTTACACATTGCGTGGAAACCGTGCTTTCGTTCCACACCACAAATGGGACACACGTCAGTATGTTCGAGGTGGCGTGAAAATTTATTTTCCCAAGTGGCCAGAGAATTGGAGACAAGCCTCCATGCAACGTACCTTCGGGGGAGCAGGGCACCCCCATATGATCTTCCAGATGACGCGACGACCATCTGGTGCCCTGCTCGTGGTGGTTGCCGATGGATGCTCGCGCTCGTCCATGGCTAAGCGATAGGCGGATCGGACGGTGAAGATACCGTTCTTCTCCGGCACCCAGGCGATGATGTCATCAGTGATACGACACGATGTGTGAATGCTGGTGATGGTGTCAACATCCACCGGGAGGAAATGGCGTCGAAGAAGGTCCAGACGCCATGCGCTGGACTCGTCCAAGAGCTCCGCCACTCTCCTGAGGCGGCAAGTACCTTGCTGTGAGATGGGCTGGCGCGTCGGCTCCCTAGGCAGCCAGGGGTCTCGCCAAATTCTGATTTTTTGCCCATCCCCGACGGGCCACATGATGCCTTTCTTCAGCAACTCGAGGCCATGCTGAATGGCTTGCCAAGTCGGGGAAGCGTTCCCCGAGAACACCGTGTCTTCGAGGCGTCCATCCGGATAATAACGAGCCTTTAGTACCTGCGCACGCAAGCTATTAGGATTAGTGAGCAAACGCCACGCCTGTCGTGCAAGAAGGGCTTGGTTGAAGACGCGGAAGTCCCTAAAACCCAGACCACCCTTCGTTTTATGTGCCAAGATTTTCGGCCAAGCCATCCAATGAGTTTTCCGCTTGCCTTTAGAGGAACCCCACCAAAAACTCCGAACCATCATGTTCAGATCATCATACACTGACATTGGTAGTTAAATACACCCATGATATAGGTCGGGATGACATGTGCAACAGCTTTTATCATAGTTTCTTTGCCAGCAAGAGAAAGGGTGTCGCCCCAAGCAATGATTCTTTTTAGAAGCCTCGATTACAAATTCTGAATTTACCTCGTGACATACGGCCATTAGGCGTAGGCAGCCCCAAATAGTTCTCTTCAAAAGTTATCAAGTTAAATTTTAGAATTATACGGACTCTTTCCTGTACGTCCATGGTACAAGATTTGCCAAACAAAACGCTGCACTTAGACGGATTGATACACCGTCCAGTGGCTCTCTCACAGGTATTAAGCACCTCCTGTACCTTTTTAGCCTGTTCCCCCTCTGCTTTAAAGAATAGCAAGGTATCATCTGCAAAGAGCAATTGAGACACACCAGGGGCTCGCTGACAAATTTTCAGAGGTGTATAATCGCCTTTTTCTCACCATTTTTCAACAAAGCAGACAGACCATCAGCCACAAAAAGGAACAGAAACAGGGATAGAGGATCACCTTGCCACAACCCACACGATGGTGCAAACGAATCCAAGAGGGTCCCATTAAATTTAACTATGTATCTCACCGAGGTGACGCATGTCATAATCCAGTCCACCCAACGGCGAGCGAAACCCATCTTTTGCATCATTTGCTCCAAGAAGATCCAGTCCACCATGTCATATGCTTTAGACAAGTCTAGTTTGTAAGCACATAAACTTTTATTAGGGTCTTTCTCCTGCTGAATAAGGTGAGTGCACTCAAATGCTACCAATGCATCATCAGTGATCATCCATCCAGGCACAAATGCGCTCTGCTCTGGTGAAATAATCTCATCCAAAATAGGCCGCAGACGGTTTACCAAACATTTGGCTACTACCTTGTAAATGACGTTGCAAAGACTGATAGGTCGGTATTCCGTGAGCCTCTCCGGGTTATCAACCTTTGGGATGAGAATAATGGAGGTATTGTTCACACCCTCTAGCATTATTCCTGTCCAAAAAAAAATTCCTTCACCTCGGCAATGACTTGCTCTCGCATAACCGCCCAGTTTCTTTGAAAGAAACGTGCGGCCGTCCGGACCTGGCGCCTTGAGCAGCCCTATCTGGAAGAGTGCATCGGCAATCTCCTTATCCGTAAACTCTGCACCAAGAGTTGTTGGCGACGGCGCGGTCTAGCCTGACTTTAACATTAGCCCGACTATTAGTATAAGGTAGGCCTGCAAAACCAAGATCACCCAAGCCACAAACTTCTAGAATATCACGAAAGTCAATCATCTGACCTGCCAAACGAGGCGTGTCAGAGAAGTGCTCGAAGCTCCACATAGCCTCATTGAAGTCTCCCACCACAACCCACGGCATGTCAGCTTATTGATGAAGATCCCGAAGGAGAGACCACATGCGATGACGGTCCTCCGTCCAGGTCTCGCCGTAAACGCAAGTAAGCCTCCAAGGTGGCTCACCCGCCGCAGCAGTCACATGTGCAACAATATATCGTTCATTAATAGCTTTTACATCAAGACTAAATGAAAGTGCGTTAAGTCGACTAGAGGGGGGTGAATAGGCGATTTTTAAGAATTCTTCACTGAGGAATTTCAGGGTGAGGACATTCCTAAGCGAAGAACTACTTGCAGCGGAATAAGTACTCAGATGTAAACATAACAGAACATAAGCATGGTCATCATGATGAAATGAAGACAAGCACGGAGTACAGAAAGCGTAAACACAGGATAACACAGGAAGAAGACAAACAAACTGAAGAATTTGAACTGAGAAAATTGAGAAAGTCTTCAGTCAAAGTCTTCAAACAGATAAGAACAGGCAGACAACACTGTAATGAGGAAATGAAAGAGTTGAGGAAATAGAACTAGTAAGCTTGGTGAAGATAATAATTTGGTAGACCAGTTCCAACTGCTGTGTCAGTTGTACGTCTGGTTGGAGCGGCTAGGTATTTAAACCTGAGGATACACAGTCCCGGACACACAGTCCTCACTGTATTCTCCTTGAGCTAAGGTCACACAGATCTCGCCCAATCACTCGTGGTAAGTCTTCAGGTGACTCCCAAACCTTCACAAACTCGGTCACTCGGCGATCCACAATTTCCTCTTGGATGCTCAGACCATGATGCCTAACCGTCTGGAAGAAGCACAGTCTTCAAAGGTAACAAGCGTCGGATCTACGCAAGATCAATCTCTTCAGTGATGCTCAATCACTTTGGGTTTGTAGGTGTTTGGGTTTGGGTTTCCTCACTTGATGATTTTCACTCAAAGTCCTCGGAGGATGGGATGCTCTCAAATGACTAGTGTCAGTTTCTCTCGGAGCAGCCAACCAGCTAGTGGTTGTAGGGGGCGGCTATTTATAGCCTAGGGAGCATCCCGATATGATAAGACATAAATGCCCTTCAATGATATGACCGTTAGGTGGGTAGATATTTTGGGACAGCTGGCGCATAGCACAACAACGGTCGGAATTTTGAGTATCAAATTCCTCAGGGCTATCATGTTCCTCACTGTGTAGGCAATCCGCACTGGCGAATTCCTAACTCCCCAGTCAGAACAAATTCCTCAAAGACCAGAAGAACTTCGTCTCTGTCACTGAAGAAATTGACTGAGCTGTATGAGATTTCCAATGGCTTCACTCGAAGGGATTGGTAGGTGCTGGATTTGAGTTGAGCATCACTTGGAAAATTTTCCTTAGTATTTCCTCGACCCCCTTTAACAGTACGGTGTTTCCTATGACTCAAGAAAGAGAAAATGAAACTATGAAAACAAAAGTCTTCACGCTTCATGTTCCTCGAATGAATGCCAAGTCTTCAAGGTCACACCAATTTCTTCACTTTCAAATTCTTCAGAAATCCAAAGTCTTCAGTCGAAGACATTCATTTTTAGGGGTCGACTGTCTCTGTAAATATCAAACTCCTCATAGACTTATAGACATGTGTACACTCATAAATACATTAGTCCCTTAACCTATAAGTCTTCAATACACCAAAATCACTAAGGGGCACTAGATGCACTTACAGTCTCCCCCTTTTTGGTGATTGATGACAATATAGGTTAAGTTTTCAACGGGGATAAACATATGAAGTGTAAGTACTGATATTGAGGAATTTGATTGCAAGATATAGAAGAACTCCCCCTGAAGATGTGCATAGTGTGGAATTTTCTTTTAAGGCAATGCACACTTGAAGAGTAGAATCATGGAGATCTCCCCCTATATCTTGTAATTCATACACGCATTTGACATATAATATGAAGAATTTGAAATGCATGATGAAATATGGTGACTGATGTAGTTCAGCATGCGTGCATTAACATTAAAGAGGAATAAGCATGCAGAAAATCTCAGCAACAGTATCAGACCACCATAGAGTTTAAGTTTACAACTGGATCGAATAAAGTCTCAGAAGAGCGAGTGTTGTAACTTTGCAAAAAAACGCCCATATAGGTAGACCCACTTGAAGACTAACTCAAGTTTCTCCCCCTTTGTCATCGAATGACCAAAAGGATCGAAAAATGAGGACTAACGCCCTTGAGAATATCAAGTTGATGGAGGAGCGCCAGCGTTGTGGGGGTCGTTTGTTGCTGTAGGGCCTGCCGCAGTGTCGTCCAAGCCTTCATTCTCATCGGTTTCGCGTGATGAAGAATATGAGCTGGCCACCAAGGAAGGAACCTTGACCTTCTTGAATTTCTTCGGTGGAGGAGCAGACCAGTCAAAATCCTCCTTGAGACCCATTTGCTTCAGATCTTCTTCACCATACAGATGTGATAAGACAGCCCAGGTGCGACCGAATACTTCATGGAGGTAGTAATGGTTTTTCTTCACTGCATTGTGTAGCAGTCATGTTGTGAAGAATAGAACCAAACTGACGCTTAACCCATTTGTGGTTTCGATCCACCTTCTGGTGAAGACTAAGAAGAAGCTCACGGTCAGTCATCACCCTGGGAGCTGTGACTTGAGGATTTGGCTTGGAAGCATTAGCGGCAGAATCATGAGTAGAAGAATCATCATTGGTGGAGTAAGATGCAGCTTTGCGAAACAGACCATCCAATGGACGATTGCCTTCATCAATAACAGCAGCGGCCTTGCCCTTTTCATCAGCTGAGGAATATGTCCGCTTGAGGACTTCAATTGGGGGCAAGTAGCTTAGGTGATTCTGAAAATCAGCCTTGTAGTTGAGTGAAGACCTTATTCTGAGGAATCTCATAATCCAAGGTGCGTAAGGCTTCAACTCAAACGGAGAGAGTGCAACATTTGCCAGAGTCCTCATGATGAAATCATGATAGTTGACAGGAATGCCATGCATGATATTGAACAGCAGATTCTTCATGATGCCAACGACTTCTTCATCAGTCGAGTCGTGGCCTTTGATAGGACTCAAAGTCTTCGTCAGAATGCGATAAACTGTTCTTGGCACATATAGCAATTCCTTCACGAGGAATTTGGTCCTTGGGGCTTGACCGGGCTTCAGAGGCTTCATTGGCACTTGCATGTAATGGGCAATGAGTTCGGGCTCATGGTACAAGCAACGAGCTCCTTCAAGGGGAGGACTAATTGGCAGGGCGTGAAGTAATTCAGAGGCCGGTGCTTTATAGTGAGTATTATCGGTCATCCAGTCCAAAACCCAAGAGTTCACATCGTCAGCATCGCCTGTGATATGCAGAGTTGCATAGAATTGAAGAATGCGCTCTTCATTCCAATCGCAAATATCCGTGCAAAAGTTGAGCAGTCCTGCATCATGAAGCACACTGAGGACTGGGGTGAAGCAAGGCATATGCTCATGGTCGAAGACTTTGTCCTTGTTGAAGAGAAGTGAAGAATAAAATTTTGCTTGGCTGGCAGTCCAGAAGTGCTTCCTTCTAAGACGAGAAGAGTCATAAGGATTATAGTCTGTGAAGAACACATGCTCGCCGAAGAAGTCATCAGCCTTGAATTTCTTCTTCTTCGAGAAGGGATCCTTTGGCTTGGGCTGAGGGGTATCGGTCAATTGCATCACCACCTCAGGAACCGCAATATCAGGATCCACTGGCTGAGGAATTTCAGCTTCTTCTTCAGTGACAGCATGGGTCTTCAATTCTTCATTAACATTTTCTTCAGCACTAGTGGCTGGAATATCTTCATGGACAGACGGTGTGGCATGAGGTTCTTCAGATCCTATCTGTACTTCAGTATTCACAGGGGACTGAGGAATTTGTTGAAGGGGTGTGAACAGAGGAGAATTGGGGTGCTGACTTTCCCAAAAGTCATCGTTCAACACTGGAGTAGTGCACCCAATGTCCACATCTTCTTCTTTAGTCTTTTCCTCAACGCCGACCTCTTCAGCAGTGGACTGAGGCATGGACGATGAGACTATTGGGGTTGAAGGGATTGCATCCGCTTCAATTTCTTCATTCAACTGCTCTGAAGAAGCAGCAGAAGGAATGTCATCATCAGATCCATTTGGGATCTCATATTCTTCATCAAAAGGAACAAGGTCCTTTGATGGCATGGATGAGACAGGAACAGCATCAATTGGATTGTCAAAAGAGCTAGTCAGCGGCTTCATCTTCTTCGGAGCTGAAGAATCTGATGCAGTTGATGCCTTCCTTTTCTTCACAGCTGCACGCTCTGCAGCCTTGGTCTTCTTCACATCTGATGTAGACGGAAGGATCAGAGTTGGGGTAGGTGCAGGAGGAGTAGAGGAATTTGGTTCAATAACTTCAGGCACAACTGATGCAGTTGCCCTGACTTCTTCAGTTTCTTCAGGCGCAACACTAGTGGTTGTCCTTGAAGGAAATATGCCCTAGAGGCAATAATAAAGTATTATTTATTTCCTTATATCATGATAAATGTTTATTATTCAAGCTAGAATTGTATTAACCGGAAACATAATACATGTGTGAATACATAGACAAACAGAGTGTCACTAGTATGCCTCTACTTGACTAGCTCGTTAATCAAAGATGGTTATGTTTCCTAGCCATAGACATGAGTTGTCATTTGATTAACGGGATCACCTCATTAGGAGAATGACGTGATTGACTTGACCCATTCCGTTAGCTTAGCACCCGATCGTTTAGTATGTTGCTATTGCTTTCTTCATGACTTATACATGTTCCTATGACTATGAGATTATGCAACTCCCGTTTACCGGAGGAACACTTTGTGTGCTACCAAACGTCACAACGTAAATGGGTGATTATAAAGGTGCTCTACAGGTGTCTCCAAAGGTACTTGTTGGGTTGGCGTATTTCGAGATTAGGATTTGTCACTCCGATTGTCGGAGAGGTATCTCTGGGCCCACTCAGTAATGCACATCACTATAAGCCTTGCAAGTAATGTGACTAATGAGTTAGTTGCGGGATGATGTATTACGGAACGAGTAAAGAGACTTGCCGGTAACGAGATTGAACTAGGTATCGAGATACCGACGATCGAATCTCGGGCAAGTAACATACCGATGACAAAGGGAACAACGTATGTTGTTATGTGGTTTGACCGATAAAGATCTTCGTAGAATATGTAGGAACCAATATGAGCATCCAGGTTCCGCTATTGGTTATTGAACGGAGAGGTGTCTCGGTCATGTCTACATAGTTCTCGAACCCGTAGGGTCCGCACGCTTAAAGTTACGATGACAGTTATATTATGAGTTTATATGTTTTGATGTACCGAAGGTTGTTCGGAGTCCCGGATTTGATCACGGACATGACGAGGAGTCTCGAAATGGTCGAGACATAAAGATTGATATATTGGACGACTATATTCGGACACCGGAAGTGTTCCGGAGAAGTTTCGGATTTAACCAGAGTGCCGGAGGGTTACCGGAACCCCCTGGGAAGTATTGGGCCTTAGTGGGCCTAGAGGGGAGAGAGAGGGCAGCAGCCAGGAGGTGGCGCGCCCCCTCCCAGGAGGAATCCTAGTTGGACTAGGAGAGGGGGGCGCAGCCCCCTTTGCCTCTCCCTCTCCCTCTCTTTCCTTCCCCCCCTCTTTTCCTAGTTGGACTAGGAAAGGGGAGTCCTACTCCTACTGGGAGGAGGACTCCCCCCCTCTCCTTGGCGCGCCTAGGGCAGCCGGCCTCCCCCTTGCTCCTTTATATACGGGGGCAGGGGGCACCTCTAAACACACTTGATATACAATATTTTAGCCGTGTGCGGTGCCCCCCTCCACCATATTACACCTCGATAATAACGTTGCGGAGCTTAGGCGAAGCCCTGCGTCGGTGGAACATCATCATCGTCACCATGCCGTCATGCTGACGAAACTCTCCCTCAACACTCGGCTGGATCGGAGTTCGAGGGACGTCATCGAGCTGAACGTGTGCTGAACTCGGAGGTGCCGTGCGTTCGGTACTTGATCGGTCGGATCGTGAAGACGTACGACTACATCGACCGCGTTGTGATAACGCTTCCGCTGTCGGTCTACGAGGGTACGTGGACAACACTCTCCCCTCTCGTTGCTATGCATCACCATGATCTTGCGTGTGCGTAGGAATTTTTTTTTGAAATTACTACGTTCCCCAACAGTGGCATCCGAGCCTGGTTTTATGCGTTGATGCTATGCACGAGTAGAACACAAGTGAGTTGTGGGCGATATAAGTCATACTGCTTACCAGCATGTCATACTTTGGTTCAGCGGTATTGTGAGATGAAGCGGCCTGGACCGACATTACGTGTACGCTTACGCGAGACTGGTTTCACCATTCGGAGCACTCGTTGCTTAAAGGTGACTGGCGGGTGTCTGTCTCTCTCACTTTAGTTGAACCGAGTGTGGCTACGCCCGGTCCTTGAGAAGGTTAAAACAGCACCAACTTGACAAACTATCGTTGTGGTTTTGATGCGTAGGTAAGAACGGTTCTTGCTAAGCCTGTAGCAGCCACGTAAAACTTGCAACAACAAAATAGAGGACGTCTAACTTGTTTTTGCAGGGCATGTTGTGATGTGATATGGTCAAGACATGATGTGATATAATTTGTTGTATGAGATGATCATGTTTTGTAACCGAGTTATCGGCAACTGGCAGGAGCCATATGGTTGTCGCTTTATTGTATGAAATGCAATCGCCATGTAATAGTTTTACTTTATCACTAAGCGGTAGCGATAGTCGTAAAAGCAATAAGTTGGCGAGACGACAACGATACTATGATGGAGATCAAGGTGTCGCGCCGGTGACGATGGTGATCATGACGGTGCTTCGGAGATGGAGATCACAAGCACGGTGCTTCAGAGATGGAGATCACAAGCACAAGATAATGATGGCCATATCATATCACTTATATTGATTGCATGTGATGTTAATCCTTTATGCATCTTATCTTGCTTTGATTGACGGTAGCATTATAAGATGATCTCTCACTAAAATTTCAAGATAAAGTGTTCTCCCTGAGTATGCACCGTTGCGAAAGTTCTTCGTGCTGAGACACCACGTGTTAATCGGGTGTGATAGGCTCTACGTTCAAATACAACGGGTGCAAAACAGTTGCACACGCGGAATACTTAGGTTAAACTTGACGAGCCTAGCATATACAGATATGGCCTCGGAACACAGAGACCGAAAGGTCGAGCGTGAATCATATAGTAGATATGATCAACATAGTGATGTTCACCATTGAAACTACTCCATCTCACGTGTTAATCGGACATGGTTTAGTTGATTTGGATCACGTAATCACTTAGATGATTAGAGGGATGTCTATCTAAGTGGGAGTTCTTAAGTAATATGATTAATTGAACTTAAATTTATCATGAACTTAGTACCTGATAGTATCTTGCTTGTCTATGTTAATTGTAGATAAATGGCCCGTGCTGTTGTTCCGTTGAATTTTAATGCGTTCCTTGAGAAAGCTAAGTTGAAAGATGATGGTAGCAATTACACGGACTGGGTCCGTAACTTGAGGATTATACTCATTGCTGCACAGAAGAATTACGTCCTAGAAGCACCGCTAGGTGCCAGGCCTCCTGCAAGAGTGACGCCAGAAGTTATGAACGTCTAGCAGAGCAAAGCTGATGACTACTCAATAGTTCAGTGTGCCATGCTTTACGGCTTAGAACCGGGTCTTCAACGACGTTTTGAACGTCATGGAGCATATGAGATGTTCCAGGAGTTGAAGTTAATATTTCAAGCAAATGCCCGGATTGAGAGATATGAAGTCTCCAATAAGTTCTATAGCTGCAAGATGGAAGAGAATAGTTCTGTCAGTGAGCATATACTCAGAATGTCTGGGTATAATAATCACTTGATTCAACTGGGAGTTCAACTTCCGGATGATTGCGTCATTGACAGAATTCTTCAATCACTGCCACCAAGCTACAAGAGCTTCGTGATGAACTATAACATGCAAGGGATGGATAAGACAATTCCCGAGCTCTTCGCAATGCTAAAGGCAGCGGAGGTAGAAATCAAAAAGGAGCATCAAGTGTTGATGGTCAGTAAAACCACTAGTTTCAAGAAAAAGGCCAAAGGGAAGAAGAAAGGGAACTTCAAGAAGAACAGCAAGCAAGTTGCTGTTCAGGAGAAGAAATCCAAGTCTGGACCTAAGCCTGAAACTGAGTGCTTCTACTGTAAGCAGACTGGTCACTGGAAGCGGAACTGCCCCAAGTATTTGGCGGATAAGAAGGATGGCAAGGTTAACAAAGGTATATGTGATATACATGTTATTGATGTGTACCTTACTAATACTCGCAGTAGCACCTGGGTATTTGATACTGGTTCTGTTGCTAATATTTGCAACTCGAAACAGGGGCTACGGATTAAGCGAAGATTGGCTAAGGATGAGGTGACGATGCGCGTGGGAAATGGTTCCAAAGTCGATGTGATCGCCGTCGGCACGCTACCTCTACATCTACCTTCGGGATTAGTTTTAGACCTAAATAATTGTTATTTGGTGCCAGGGTTGAGCATGAACATTATATCTGGATCTTGTTTAATGCGAGACAGTTATTCATTTAAATCAGAGAATAATCGTTGTTCTATTTATATGAATAATATCTTTTATGGTCATGCACCCTTGAAGAGTGGTCTATTTTTAATGAATCTCGATAGTAGTGATACACATATTCATAATGTCGAAGCCAAAAGATGCAGAGTTGATAATGACAGTGCAACTTATTTGTGGCACTGCCGTTTGGGTCATATCGGTATAAAGCGTATGAAGAAACTCCATACTGATGGAATTTTGGAATCACTTGGTACTTGCGAACCGTGCCTCATGGGCAAGATGACCAAAACACCGTTCTTCGGAACTATGGAGAGAGTAACAGATTTGTTGGAAATCATACATACAGATGTATGTGGTCCGATGAATATTGGGGCTCATGGCGGATATCGTTATTTTCTCACCTTCACAGATGATTTGAGAAGATATGGGTATATCTACTTAATGAAGCACAAGTCTGAAACATTTGAAAAGTTCAAAAAATTTCAGAGTGAAGTTGAAAATCATCGTAACAAGAAAATAAAATTCCTACGATCTGATCGTGGAGGAGAATATTTGAGTTACGAGTTTGGCCTACATTTGAAACAATGCAGAATAGTTTCGCAACTCACGCCACCCGGAACACCACAGCGTAATGGTGTGTCCGAACGTCGTAATCGTACTTTATTAGATATGGTACGATCTATGATGTCTCTTACTGATTTACCGCTATCATTTTGGGGTTATGCTTTAGAGACGGCTGCATTCACTCTAAATAGGACACCATCAAAATCCGTTGAGACGACGCCTTATGAACTATGGTTTGGCAAGAAACCAAAGTTGTCGTATCTTAAAGTTTGGGGTTGCGATGCTTATGTGAAGAAACTTCAACCTGATAAGCTCGAACCTAAATCGGAGAAATGTGTCTTAATAGGATACCCAAAAGAGACTGCTGGGTACACCTTCTATCACAGATCCGAAGCCAAGATATTCGTTGCTAGGAATGGATCCTTTCTAGAGAAGGAGTTTCTCTCGAAAGATGTGAGTGGGAGGAAAGTAGAACTTGATGAGGTAACTATACCTGCTCCCTTATTGGAAAGTAGATCATCGCAGAAATCAGTTTCTGCGACACCTACACCAATTAGTGAGGAAGTTAATGATAATGATCATGAAACTTCAGATCAAGTTATTACTGAACCTCGTAGGTCAACTAGATCAAGATCCGCACCAGAGTGGTACGGTAATCCTGTTCTGGAGGTCATGTTACTAGACCATGATGAACCTACGAACTATGAAGAAGCGATGGTGAGCCCAGATTCCGCAAAATGGCTTGAAGCCATGAAATCCGAGATGGGATCCATGTATGAGAACAAAGTATGGAATTTGGTTGACTTGCCCGATGGTCGGCAAGCCATTGAAAATAAATGGATCTTCAAGAAGAAGACTGACGCTGATGGTAATGTTACTGTCTATAAAGCTCGACTTGTTGCGAAAGGTTTTTGACAAGTTCAAGGGATTGACTACGATGAGACCTTCTCACCCGTAGCGATGCTTAAGTCTGTCCGAATCATGTTAGCTATTGCTGCATTTTATGATTATGAAATTTGGCAAATGGATGTCAAAACTGCATTCCTGAATGGATTTCTGGAAGAAGAGTTGTATATGATGCAACCGGAAGGTTTTGTCGATCCAAAGGGAGCTAACAAAGTGTGCAAGCTCCAGCGATCCATTTATGGACTGGTGCAAGCCTCTCGGAGTTGGAATAAACGCTTTGATAGTGTGATCAAAGCATTTGGTTTTATACAGACTTTTGGAGAAGCCTGTATTTACAAGAAAGTGAGTGGGAGCTCGATAGCATTTCTGATATTATATGTGGATGACATATTGCTGATTGGAAATGATATAGAATTTCTGGATAGCATAAAGGGATACTTGAATAAGAGTTTTTCAATGAAAGACCTCGGTGAAGCTGCATATATATTAGGCATTAAGATCTATAGAGATAGATCAAGACGCTTAATTGGACTTTCACAAAGCACATACCTTGACAAAGTTTTGAAGAAGTTCAAAATGGATCAAGCAAAGAAAGGGTTCTTGCCTGTACTACAAGGTGTGAGATTGAGTAAGACTCAATGCCCGACCACTGCAGAAGATAGAGAGAAGATGAAAGATGTTCCCTATGCTTCAGCCATAGGCTCTATCATGTATGCAATGCTGTGTACCAGACCTGATGTGTGCCTTGCTATAAGTTTAGCAAGGAGGTACCAAAGTAATCCAGGAGTGGATCACTGGACAGCGGTCAAGAACATCCTGAAATACCTGAAAAGGACTAAGGATATGTTTCTCATTTATGGAGGTGACAAAGAGCTCATCGTAAATGGTTACGTTGATGCAAGCTTTGACACTGATCCGGACGATTCTAAATCGCAAACCGGGTACGTATTTACATTGAACGGTGGAGCTGTCAGTTGGTGCAGTTCTAAGCAAAGTGTCGTGGCGGGATCTACGTGTGAAGCAGAGTACATAGCTGCTTCAGAAGCAGCAAATGAAGGAGTCTGGATGAAGGAGTTCATATCCGATCTAGGTGTCATACCTAGTGCATCGGGACCAATGAAAAATCTTTTGTGACAATACTGGTGCAATTGCCTTAGCAAAGGAATCCAGATTTCACAAGAGAACCAAGCACATCAAAAGACGCTTCAATTCCATCCGGGATTTAGTCCAGGTGGGAGACATAGAAATTTGCAAGATACATACGGATCTGAATGTTGCAGACCCGTTGACTAAGCCTCTTCCACGAGCAAAACATGATCAGCACCAAGACTCCATGGATGTGAGAATCATTACTGTGTAATCTAGATTATTGACTCTAGTGCAAGTGGGAGACTGAAGGAAATATTCCCTAGAGGCAATAATAAAGTATTATTTATTTCCTTATATCATGATAAATGTTTATTATTCATGCTAGAATTGTATTAGCCGGAAACATAATACATGTGTGAATACATAGACAAACAGAGTGTCACTAGTATGCCTCTACTTGACTAGCTCGTTAATCAAAGATGGTTATGTTTCCTAGCCATAGACATGAGTTGTCATTTGATTAACGGGATCACCTCATTAGGAAAATGACGTGATTGACTTGACCCATTCCGTTAGCTTAGCACCCGATCGTTTAGTATGTTGCTATTGCTTTCTTCATGACTTATACATGTTCCTATGACTATGAGATTATGCAACTCCCGTTTACCGGAGGAACACTTTGTGTGCTACCAAACGTCACAACGTAAATGGGTGATTATAAAGGTGCTCTACAGGTGTCTCCAAAGGTACTTGTTGGGTTGGCGTATTTCGAGATTAGGATTTGTCACTCCGATTGTCGGAGAGGTATCTCTGGGCCCACTCAGTAATGCACATCATTATAAGCCCTGCAAGCAATGTGAATAATGAGTTAGTTGCGGGATGATGTATTACGGAACGAGTAAAGAGACTTGCCGGTAACGAGATTGAACTAGGTATCGAGATACCGACGATCGAATCTCGGGCAAGTAACATACCGATGACAAAGGGAACAACGTATGTTGTTATGCGGTCTGACCGATAAAGATCTTCGTAGAATATGTAGGAACCAATATGAGCATCCAGGTTCCGCTATTGGTTATTGACCGGAGAGGTGTCTCGGTCATGTCTACGTAGTTCTCGAACCCGTAGGGTCCGCACGCTTAAAGTTACGATGACAGTTATATTATGAGTTTATATGTTTTGATGTACCGAAGGTTGTTCGGAGTCCCGGACGTGATCACGGACATGACGAGGAGTCTCGAAATGGTCGAGACATAAAGATTGATATATTGGACGACTATATTCGGACACCGGAAGTGTTCCGGAGAAGTTTCGGATTTAACCGGAGTGCCGGAGGGTTACCGGAACCCCCCGGGGAAGTATTGGGCCTTAGTGGGCGTAGAGGGGAGAGAGAGGGCAGCAGCCAGGAGGTGGCGCGCCCCCTCCCAGGAGGAATCCTAGTTGGACTAGGAGAGGGGGGCGCAGCCCCCTTTCCCTCTCCCTCTCCCTCTCTTTCCTTCCCCCCCTCTTTTCCTAGTTGGACTAGGAAAGGGGAGTCCTACTCCTACTAGGAGGAGGACTCCTCCCCTCTCCTTGGCGCGCCTAGGGCAGCCGGCCTCCCCCTTGCTCCTTTATATACGGGGGCAGGGGGGCACCTCTAAGCACACTTGATATACGATATTTTAGCCGTGTGCGGTGCCCCCTCCACCATATTACACCTCGATAATACCGTTGCGGAGCTTAGGCGAAGCCCTGCGTCGGTGGAACATCATCATCGTCACCACGCCGTCGTGCTGATGAAACTCTCCCTCAACACTCGGCTGGATCGGAGTTCGAGGGACGTCATCGAGCTGAACGTGTGCTGAACTCGGAGGTGCCGTGCGTTCGGTACTTGATCGGTCGGATCGTGAAGACGTACGACTACATCAACCGCGTTGTGATAACGCTTCCGCTGTCGGTCTACGAGGGTACGTGGACAACACTCTCCCCTCTCGTTGCTATGCATCACCATGATCTTGCGTGTGCGTAGGAAATTTTTTGAAATTACTACGTTCCCCAACAGTCCTGGCAATTTCTTCAGCGGCTGGAATGCAGTCATCAGCCCTGGTACTCTGAGTTTCTTCAGCAGCCTGAGTTTCATCAGCGGTGCTGGCATGCTCTTCAGTAGGCTGAGCAGATGCCTCAGCCTGAGGATTTTCTTGTTACGTTGGGGCTGCAACATTGGAAGTGAACTTCTCAGTTATCTTGACAAATCTGACTTTGGCACCAAACCAGTCAGCATAGTAGCGATCAAATTCATCACTTAGTTGCTTGATCCCAGAATGAAGAGCAACCAGTTCTTCAGGTGAAAGCTTCAGAACGTATTGCTTCAAAAAGTGGTCTTTCTTGTACTACGCTTTCTTCACCCTCCTTCCCTGTTCAAATTTCCATTTTTCCTCGTCAATGAAGGCAGTCAAAACATGACTTTGACCAGGAGTGAGGTTCATCTCCGGCAAAGGTGTGTTGGGGTCCTTGTGCCATAGGTCGACGAAGTCTAGGATCAACTTCGGATCCAGTATCAATGGCACATTGCTGCCTTTGGCTCTAGTGGCCCTGAGCTGCCTTTCTCTGATGATTTCGGCAAGTTCCTCATCATCAGCTTCGTCTTCTTCGGACGGTACTTGAAAGGCGACCTGCTTGTTGTGAGGACTTGGTCTAGAGCCTCGTCCAGCAGTGGCCTTTTTCTTCAGTGGAGAGGGGCCAGTTGATGAATTGGGTGGAGCTGAAGAACTAGCAGAAGCTCCTGAGGCAATAGAGATGCCTGTTGTCCTTTGGCACGTGGCGAGATGCATAGGTGCTGAGGATTTTGACGGAGGAGCTGAGGACTTTGGAGGAGCTGGAGCAGCATGAGGAATTGGCCGTGAGGGCTTTGAAGAATCTGGCCGTGAGGGCATTGCTGAGGAACGTGGCTGTGAGGGCATTTGGGGTGAAGCACTTGGCTTATGAGCAGGCTTCTTTGCCATGGCCTTCTTTGGCTTGCTTGCAGAGGCCTCAGCAGTGGTAGTAGCAGCAGCAGAGTCTTCATTAAATTTCCTCACTGCTTCCTTAGCTATTTTGGCTAGCTTGGCCTAGCGCTTGGCCCATTCATCAGGATAGTCCTCACCACGCTTGAGGCTGGTGGGGTCATCTTCTTGGCCAGGTGCCAATGGAGGTCTTGGGCATGGAGGATTAAGAGTGAATTTCTTCATATACTTGGGAGTAACATATCTGTACTCCCTCCATTCCCGTGCTCATCTCCTCTCTATCCTTTGTATGCGCACCTTGCGCTGATTTTTTCCTCCTTGCCAAACTTGGCCTCATCAGGAGTGCAATAATCCTTGTATATGTCATCAGGAATCTTGAAAGTAGTATTGACCTCGGGCCTCTTTCCTCCCTTCTGTGGCTTCTTACCGTTAGCCATTTTCTTCAGCGGAGGAATTTGAGCAATGGAATTCTCTGAAGAGGTGTGCAACTTTTCTTTGAGGAACGCTGCAAATGAGTTAAGTTGATGAGAACCTAGTGATTCAGCAGCGGACATGTGTACCTGTGAACAGAGTATAGTTGCGAGGAATTTGGAGAGGTCATATGCGTTCTCAGAAGGTTTTGCAATAAGAACAAGTTTGAGGAATTTGACTAGATGAGTCTTGAAGAATTTTGACTAAGCGTTCTTTGACTTAGGTTCCAAAGTTGTATAGATTGAAAATCCACACAATTGAGGAATCTTGAAGAAAAATGTTGCTTAGGGAAATAGATCAAGAACAGATGTTATGTGAGGTGTTCAGTGTGTGAAGATTTGGAGAATAAACACCTTTTGAAGATTTTGTAGAAAACATTTGAATCAAAGAGGGCAGTAAAAGTAACTTTTAATTACCCTGGACGAAGAACACGACGAACTGGGAAGTGTAGATGTGAAGCTCGTCGGTTCAGATCTTCCACGCCCTAACTTGGCAGAGGAAGACAGCTACGGCAGCAGCGGAGTGAAGAAATCCGCAGCCGGCGCGAGTACGACAGCGACGAGGTCGAGGCAGTGAAGCTCTTCCTCACCGGTGACGATGAAGTAGTGGCGGCGCTAGGTTTTGGAAAGCTCGAGCGGGAGAGAGGTCGAGCGGAGTAGAAACGAAGTGAGGAAGGGGAGGGGTATTTATAGTCGAAGTGAAAAATTGTTCACCCGAAGAAATTGGACGAACGTGCCCCTGACCCTTCTCATTCGCTTGACATGTGTCACCCACGTACTGAGAGGTGGCGATTGTGTGAGATCGTGGGTGAATAGATAAACATTTCACAGAATGTGGAACGGTTTGAGCGGCAAAGTCGAAAATTTAGATAAGATAAGTTTTAAAGTTTCGTTCGCAAATTCTTTAGCTGACAAGGACACAGTGAAGATTTTGAACGAGTTTCAGATAGAACACACATGAAGAATTTGTGAATAGTTTGGGTTGAGTGTAGCATAGAGGGGGAAGGGTCCGATCACATTCACTTAGCAGAAAGGGCAACATGAATAAATAGCAATAAGTGAATGCTGTAGAGGACATAAACTCATATAAATATATAGCCAATGAAGAAAAATGATGGAAAAGGTAAAGACATTGCAAAGTCGAAGAGATTGAACAACTGGGGAAAAACTCAAATTGAAGATTTTCAACTTTTGGTGGTGGCGTAACCCACCGTATAAGAATGATGATTTCACACACCGCGTACAATTGTCGTAGGGTTCTGAGAATCAAATTCTTCGTTAATTTCTTCACACTTAGAGTGTTAGTCTTCATTGATTGAAGAAAAAGGTTTTTTCATGTGTTGCACATATAAGTCATCAATTTTGCATAAGTGTTAGGATGGGTGTCCTTTTCAAAGAACATTCGAAGATTCTAAGATATTTAGCTCACACCGCAACTTGCTAAATCTCTTCTCATCCAAGGGCTTTGTGAAGATATCGGCTAGCTGTTCTTCAGTCTTCACATGCTCAATAGAAATGTCGCCCTTCAACACATGATCACGAAGAAAATGATGATGAATCTGATTGTGCTTTGTCTTCGAGTGCTGAACTGGGTTATGAGCAATCTTGATGGCACTCTCATTGTCACAGTAGAGTGGCACATTCTTCATGCTGACGCCGTAGTCCTTGAGAGTTTGCTTCATCCATAGCAGTTGAGCACAGCAAGAACCAGCATCAATGTATTCATCTTCAGCAATAGACAGTGATACGCAATTCTGTTTCTTCGAGGACCAACAGACCAAGGATTGTCCGAGGAAATGGCATGTGCTAGATGTTGACTTGCGGTCCACACGATCACCAGCATAGTCAGAGTCTGAATATCCAATGAGATCAAAAGTCGAGCCCTTGGGATACCATAATCCAAGTGTTGGTGTGTGAGCTAGATATCGAAGAATATGCTTCACAGCCTTATGGTGTGATTCCTTCGGTGTAGCTTGAAATCGGGCACACATGCAAACACTAAGCATAATGTCTGGCCTAGATGCACATAAGTACAATAAATAACCAATCATGGAGCAGTATACCTTTTGATCGAAGTCAATACCATTTTCATCAGTGCATAGATGGCCATTTGTAGGCATAGGGATTTTGACGCCTTTGCAATCTTGCATGCCGAATTTCCTCAATACATCCTTGAGGTATTTCTCCTGAGATATGAATATGCCATTGCGTTGTTGACGAATTCGAAGACCTACGAAGAATTTCAATTCTCCCATCATAGACATTTGGTATTCTTCACTCATCATATAGGCGAATTCATCACTGTAACGTTGGTTAGTACAGCCAAAAATGATATCATCAACATAAATTTGGCACACAAACAATTCACCATCATAAGATTTAGTGAAAAGATTTGGGTGATAACCCACAAGTATAGGGGATCGCAGCAGTTTTCGAGGGTAGAGTATTCAACCCAAATTTATTGATTCGACACAAGGGGAGCCAAAGAATATTCTCAAGTATTAGCAGTTGAGTTGTCAATTCAACCACACCTGGATAACTTAATATCTGCAGCAAAGTACTTAGTAGCAAAGTAATATGGAAATAATGGTAACGGTAGCAAAAGTAATATTTTTGGGTTTTGTAGTGATTGTAACAGTAGCAGCGGAAAAGTAAATAAGCGAAGAACAATATGTGAAAAGCTCGTAGGCATTGGATCGGTGATGGAGAATTATGCCGGATGCGATTATTCATGCAACAGTTATAACATAGGGTGACACAGAACTAGCTCCAGTTCATCAATGTAATGTACGCATGTATTCCGAATATAGTCATACGTGCTTATGGAAAAGAACTTGCATGACATCTTTTGTCCTACCCTCCCGTGGCAGCGAGGTCCTAGCGGAAACTAAGGGATATTAAGGCCTCCTTTTAATAGAGTACCGGACCAAAGCATTCACACATAGTGAATACATGAACTCCTCAAACTACGGTCATCACCGGGAGTGGTCCCGATTATTGTCACTTCGGGGTTGCCGGATCATAACACATAGTAGGTGACTATAGACTTGCAAGATAGGATCAAGAACTCACATATATTCATGAAAACATAATAGGTTTAGATCTGAAATCATGGCACTCGGGCCCTAGTGACAAGCATTAAGCATAGCAAAGTTATATCAACATCAATCTCAGAACATAGTGGATACTAGGGATCAAACCCTAACAAAACTAACTTGATTACATGATAAATCTCATCCAACCCATCACCGTCCAGCAAGCCTACGATGGAGTTACTCACGCACTGCGGTGAGCATCATGAAATTGGTGATGGAGGATGGTTGATGATGACGATGGTGACGGATTCCCCTCTCCGGAGCCCTGGACGGACTCCAGATCAGCCCTCCCGAGAGAGTTTAGGGCTTGGCGGTGGCTCCGTATCGTAAAACGCGATGAATCCTTCTCTCTGGTTTTTTCTCCCCGAACACGAATATATAGAGTTGGAGTTGAGGTCG